>NC_051176.1:334802010-335081818 GCF_013339695.2 Rhipicephalus sanguineus
GCGCAGCAAGAAGTAGTGCACACATCGCGGACCTAGTTTGCGAATCTCCCTAACAGGATTCTGCTCGTGGCGGGGGAACCCTACATTCCTGCCTCAAACATTAGCGTCATCGACGCTTTGGTAGACGGAGCAGTGGCTACTCTACGAACGGGAATTGCCGGGTGTCCGTGCTACGCACTTCCTCAGATTCCACAATGGTAGAGGTGCCATACGTTTTTTTTTTTTTTGGTATAAAAGTCAGACGTGGAGCTACTCTCTGTTGTAGGTCCATCAGCAAATATGCAAGTGTTACAATTCTGCAACCTATACTCATGTGCAGTACTTTGAGAAATTCAGCTTCTAGTGGATGCATTGTTGATATTTGTATCAATTTTCGGTATTGCGAGAGCAGCAGAAGGTAAAGTGAAACGTCAACACATGAATGCTCGCTTAACCGTTGGTTCCCTGGCACACGCAGGCGCCGGTGCCCGGTAGAGCTGCGTAGTAGTAACGCGATAGCTTTAAAGAGCACGTGTCGTAGAAAATCCGATGTCGGTGTCAGTGCTGGCGTCGGCGGCGGTGGTTATGAGCGAAAAATCATCGTTGTCCGTGGGCGAAATATCGAGATAGATGCAAACAAATAGAACCTTGGGTTCAAGTGGGAATCGAACCTAGGCCTTCTGCGTAGCAGTTAGGTGTTTTAGCACAGAGCCAAGCCAATGCTTGAAACTGATACGGAGAAAACCCTGTACAGGCTTCATGTAGCGCGAGGAGTAGGGTAGAATTGAACCAGACGCCACGCCAAGTGAATTGCTCAGCGAGTAGGTCGTTTAAAGGCCCACCCATTGCAAAGCGCTCCGGCATCATTAGTCATAATCATCAGCAACATCACCACCAAGGTGTGCAGCTCCGCGTATCGCCTTACGGACGCGTAGTCGGTACTTCACTGATTCTCAATATGATGAATTATGGCGTATTGAGCACTTCGCAACTGTACTTGCAGTAGGCATGCATTCTAGGTGAGTGTCAAACGGCCAACGTTACGCGCACAGACGTTCCTTTCCTCGCGGCATCGTTGAGGTGTCCACTGAGAAGCGAGGCCTGGTAAGCGAATGAGAAGACGATGCGAACGGGGCCCGATCACGCTATCGCGTTCTACTCTTGGAGGCGAGGCACAAGCGTGCTCGTGCTTTTTCTCACTATGAAACATCCTTAGGCAGGATCAGTGTTAGATAACAGAAAATGCAATGATACGGGCTTTGAGATTGGATGTCATAAGAGTCGATCACTTACGTCTTGCTTGCACCCGCAACCTGTTTACATCGTGCCGCTAGTAGCTTTACTGCGGTACAGCAGCAAGACTAAAGCTAAAGCGCTCGAAATTGAGGTCGAATTTTACGTCGGCCCGTTTTCCCGCTGTACATTCTGTTGTGTGGACGACTACCCCTGTCGTCTGCACATGACGAAGACGCACACTTCGCCACTGGGTAGAAGTGCCTGGTTTTCATCACTCAATACAGCGAGCTACGATGGCAGACGAAGCATTCTAACTTAGGGCACTATAGCAGGGGTGGAAACGTCATACGTATAATGCTATAGTGAGGCAACAAACAAAAATGCAAATACTACTAGTAAAAATACACACACAAAAAGAACAATGATTGAAAATGAAGTAATTTGCATGTCAGTAATATACTGACCTATATGGCAACTAAAAATATTTTAGTGTCAACAAATTAAAAGAATAAATGCGGTAGCAGGAACGAGCTACAGGTAATTTGAGAGCGAAACTACAACAGGAAGGAGACGGGCAGGGATATTGTAGTGAAGAGTAATTGGAACCGAGAAATAGTACCACTTTATGAATGCATACTGATGAGAGCCCAAAAAGTCTTCGGCGAATTTTTCGAGCGCCGCATTACTAGAGACGGAGCACAGCCTCGTATAGACCGGACGATAAGTTACAGCCGGAGACGCTGATGCATACATTATGCTAAGAATAACAGAGAGCTGAGCTAGTTGGTAGGTATTCATGTTAACGAAACTAGGCGTGCAAACACCGACACAAGAAAGAAGCCAGGACAACGCAAACGCCGACTAACAACTGAAAAGGCGCACAGCGGCGGAAAAGAAGGCAGGCTTTTGCCTGGGAATGGGCAGATAAGTTTTCCTAACCCTAATTTCCCTAACCTTGTGGTTAGGGGAATGAATGTATGGAAATAGACGAAAAGCAGGTGACAGTGCTTATGGTCAGATAAAGGAGAAATTATCTATTTACTCATTCAACCCTCCGCGCTTCAATGAAAATTGACATTGCGTCTGATCTCCTGCCTTCGATGATAAAACAGTTATGGCTCTATAGGAGCAATACCGATAGAAGTTTCTCAAATTTCACAAACGCATCTAATGATGATTAAGGCGGACAGTTAGAGCGCTTACAGCTATTTTTGCGACTGCGGTTATTTGTCGCTTCGTTTGTGCGCAAGCCCATCGTAGCGCGACATTTAAGGATTTGTTTTGGTTTTCTTTTTCTTGCTCTTAGCACTCTGCGCGGAAAATTACGAATTCTTAATTTAGTATACGAAAAGTTCATTACTAGCACCGGCGCTTTATTTCGTATTATTGGGGGATAAAACGTGGCCGGCAAATCGCGTAAGCAAAGGCTGTCGATGTCGTTGGCATCAGCTCACTTCTAGACTTCAACGGCTTATTAATTGCACAATGTTCTGATAATGTTATGCAGATGAGTCAACGTCGATGCAGAGCAATGGGAAACCATTTGTATTCAGTGCAGGGCCTACGTTCCCGAAGAAGAAGAAGAAACGATCACTCGCCAGCATTTGCCAGTTTCTTAGATATATTTATCCTATCGCTACGTAAATTGAAATTTCCGCACTCGCTCTCATTAGAACACTGTTACGAAGTTGTGACCAATTGTCGCCACTGTTTACATCGTGGTTTAAGAGGAGCGGTGGCACGTTTGTTTTAAATTTTACCAGCTTTCACGCAATCAATGAAATTTGACGATTGGATATATGTTGGTGCCCCAACGAGACGAACATCTTCAACTATAAGGGCAACTCAACACTGTATCCAATGAATATCAACCTCTAATATTAATGGTGTCTGTCATTCACGCAAACACTATCGTATTCTTTAAGAACTTAGAATGCGTTCACAGCGCGTACTGTACTTAATACACGGTGCTTGCGGGCATTGTGGCAAGACAAGGTGCGCACTATCTGTCGTCCGTCGCCTCACAATGTCGCTTGTCTGAACACAGCATTCACAACACTCATGCAAATATTTGCCTGTATATCATATTGTAAGTTTACCCTGCTTTCTTTTGTGAGGAAGACTTAGAATACAATACGGGACTGAAGGTCGTGGGTTCTATCTCGGCCGCGGCGGTCTCATTTCGACTGCGACGAAATGCTAGAGGCCCGTGTACTGTCATTGGCGTAAATCATGGGGGGGGTCAGGGGGGTCCTGACCCCACTTGTGTTCAGGCGCGGGGGGGGGGGGGGCACCTCTTGCAAGTGTCTTCCCTTGAGATTTAGCTTCACAACATCATATATTTGAATTACTTGACAGTTAATTATGGCGCATTCAGCTTTTTTAAGGCTGATTATTTTTTAATGCGTACCTGTGTTCAATACCCGTCAGCTGCGTGAGACTATAAAAATTGCAAAAGCTGCTCGACCGGTTCAAAGAAGACTCAATAGAGCAATGCAGTTGCTCGAGCTGGCGCCCCATGCTCGTTTTCTAAATTTTATTTTGAAGCATGATTTAATTCTTACGTAAATAAAAATAAAGTCCGTATGTATAAAAACAAAATCGCCGCCGTGGTCTGATGTGCGTTCCCCCTTGTGATTTTTCTAGATTTACGTCACTGGTACTGTGCAATGTCGGGGCACGTTAAAGGGCACCGGATGGTCGAAATTACCGGATCCCTCCACAACGAAGTGCCCTATGTAATCATATCGTGGATTTGTCACGTAAAAATCTCACAAAATATTATTCTTTCGCGAGGAGACCTGAGAGGGAAAATTCCGACCCGCCGCCCGAGTCTAGCGCAGGAAGGCAGGATGGCTCTTGCGCGCTTTCGCTGATAGATGGCGCCCCGTGTCCATGAAAGTGCGCAGCGCGCGAGGCGCATTCGCAGATGGCAGTTCCCCCGCCGCGAAGCTGTTTTTCTCCTTGAACTTTCCGTATTCTCCGCTGTAGTTCGCGTTTTGCTTATTGTTGTTTATCGTCTACCGGACCCCGGGCTAGCCCACTACGCAATAGTAATTACACCGAGAACACGTTAATGAAGTTGGTGATCGAGCGCCGAAGAGGCATTGCATTTATCCCCCATCCTTTTACCTTTCGTTGTTGGAGAAAAAGAAAAGGAAAACCTCCCACACCTATCGTGCGAATTGATTTCGAAAGCTCACTCCAGACCTTGAAGGTGTAGGTGTTCAAGCAGTGGTGATTGTCCGTCGGATTCAAAAACAGAGAGAGAGGTCTCGAAATTTTGGCGCGGGACTGCAGTGTAGTGACCGCGTGGCTGCGCGGGTTTTCAGAAAGAAGCCTGGGCTGGTGACGTGACGTTTCAGTAACGCCGGGCAGGGGCGTAGCCAGAAATTTTTTTCGGGGGGGGGGGGGGGGGGGGGGGGGGTTCAACCATACTTTATGTATGTTCGTGCGTGCGTTTGTATGTGTGCGTGTATATATACGCAAGCAAAACTGAAAAATTTCGGGGGGGGGGGTTTGAACCCCCCCAACCCCCCCCCCCCCCCTTGGCTACGCCCCTGACGCCGGGGTCCGCGGTCATGGAACCCGCTGAATCGAGGGCGTCTCTATGAGTTCTACTGCCATATTTACAGCGTGTGCGACAGCGCAGAGACAATCACACGAGACACACACAGCGCTGCTGACAAGTGAAATTTATTGAAACCAGCAAGCCTTGTATACCCACGGGTGACCAGAAAGAAAAGCGTACAAGAAACATGCGAGGACAGAACATTAGCGCCGGCGGAAAACTGTCATACGTCAAATTTCACAATCGAGGTATCATATTTCGTTTTTTGGGACAATGCTACTGAGTGCGCTTAATACACCCGTCCTGCAGTCTTGCACACGAGACACATAGCGCTCTGTGTGTCTCGTGTGCCTTTTTCTCTGTGGTGTCGTACACTCTGGAAATGTGGAAGCTAAAAACCAACTCGCCCAACATATTGTACTGTGCAGCTCTACTACTTATTTCACCAGTCGAGAATAGAGATGCAAATGGAAGCATTGGGCGACAACGACGGCTCTTTTAAGACGTTGTTGAGTCTTTGTTTCGCCTTTCGAAGGGGGGGGGGGGCGCTGCTGAGTACAAGCATGCATGGGTAACTGCTTCAAGCTGACGGTCGACAACAAGGCCTAAAGAGCTAGAGGAGAAAGAATATGGAAACTAGAGCCGGTTCGCGTAATCGATGGTTGTGTTCACACAAAAATAAATGGGCCTTCCACGACCTGGCACTCATCGAGGCGGTTCCTTCTCGTCTGATAAGACTATATAGTCGTTTAATTGTTAACGATTTTTCAATAAGGTGGACATTTGGGCAAGTTGGTAAATATTCATCTCAACACAGCGCACACACACGAACACCGAAGAATAAGGAACCGACGACACGAGCGCTGTCTATCAACTGATAGACAGCGCTCGTTGATAGACAGCGCTCGTGTCGTCGGTTCCTTATTCTTCTGTGTTCGTGGGTGTGCGATGTGTTGAGATGAATTCTTCAAGGCTGCTCT
Organism: Rhipicephalus sanguineus; assembly: GCF_013339695.2. Classification (NCBI taxonomy): domain Eukaryota; kingdom Metazoa; phylum Arthropoda; class Arachnida; order Ixodida; family Ixodidae; genus Rhipicephalus; species Rhipicephalus sanguineus. The sequence continues at coordinate 334,807,777 of NC_051176.1, forward strand.
TTTTCGTTGTGTTATGAACTGTATACTGTAGATACGTCGATACCTCTGCTGGTTCATTTGTAATAATTTCGCAACGTGAAGAGAGTACTGTGCGGGGTGGGGCACAAAGGGGGAAGCACTGTGACGGCGGCCACTCATATATCAGCACCGAGCAGTGGTGTAGTGTCTCACAATTTTTAATGCCTCGCGCATTTCTTAACATTGCCTGTAAACCGGGTCCTCCGTCGATCTTCAGAACAAAGACGAGACAAAAGTTCACGTAAGTGTACACCTTATTAACTGTAATCTGGAAGAGTTACCAACACGCGCCCATATGAGCTTAAAGGAAAATGGCTGCCTAATTTTTTCAGATTTGATGCTCGGAGCTTCTTACAGAGAAATTATGCTCACAGGTTTTGTACCATTATTACAGGTATACTACCGATAACTTCACATTTATGCAACGGATGGATCTCGTTTCGCAAAATTGAACTGCTACGGTTCGTGTACATAGTCCGAAGGACCCACGAGGCACCACGATTTGGTTACGCTTAGCACAATACGTTGATGCGCTGGGTCTCTTGGAGGCGTTCAGTATGAGAAGACGACTGTAGCTGTTTGTTCCTTCATTTCAATATCCGTGTCATGCAGGCTGCTTTACATTTATGTCCTATTTTAACATGTGCGCCTCCGCAAACAAAATAGCGCCAACTACGGTATACACATGCCTAGCTCAATATTCCCATTATGCAGCTGTAGGCGAGGAGGGCTTGATCGCTTTGGTCCTACTTACTCTCCGAAGTTTCTGCGTACATAAATACTCAAGAAAGTGAACGGCACCTGCTGCAGCATCACACCCGTTCTCTACATTTAAATTAAATAAAACAAGTAATTCACCGTATGCTTGTATAACCTTCCCTTGCTTTCCGTGATCTGTTGTTGCTTCGTGTGTGTACACACGCACACACACATACACATACACGTGTGTGTGTGTGTGTGTGTGTGTGTGTGTGTGTGTGTGTGTGTGTGTGTGTGTGTGTGTGTGTGTGTGTGTGTGTGTGTGTGTGTGTTTTACCGTAAAAAAAACTGCGTTAAAGGAGTACTATCATTATTTCCGCTCGGTCATCGATCACAGTTTTGAGCTTGCGCACCACAGCAGGGTGGAATTGCTGAATTTTGCTTTCCTATGCATGGTGAAAGCCAGCAAAAATGAAAACGAATTCTGGGGCTAATATACTTTTGTCCTCAGGATAAATAACCATTTGGCCCCTCCTAACCAACCGGTATTTATGAGCTGAAGCGGCCCGGCAGTATTTTACAGCACCGGGCACAGTAACCGCGCGAGGCAGGTGCGCGTCTGTCGGAAAAAGTAAATCGTTTGTTAGACCCCAAAGAGGTGGGCTGTGCTCTTCGTCCTGTCGTTTTGTGCCGCTGCCGTGTCATTAGGTTCGACCGTCGCTTTCATAAATTTTGCGCTCGCACGTAACGACCAAGACTATAGCACTATTAAAAACAGACAGCACTTACAGCTACATGGCAATGTACTGTTTGTTGCCTGCCACGTTTCCGCTTGCCCGAGATGCGAATGTTCACATGCAGGAGTGTATATACATACGCTCTGACTCTCCATACGAGCGCGTCTCTCGCGACCAGCACTCTGTATGGGCTTAAACGCACGGGGGATCCCACTGAGCGATAACGAGGAACCGTACAGTTGTCTAAAGGCCAGAATAAACCGCGACGCTCTGAACATCGCTACTGAACAAGCACAAAAGTGGTCATAGGTCAGAATAACACTGTTACTACACAACATGCAAGCTAGGCACTGGCATGTCCATACATCTGTAAAGTACATGTGCGACAGTTCATGCGTGTGATCGCATGAACTGTCGATGTTCTTCAATATATGCGCGTCGTTATTGCAGTGAGCCATACGTTCCGCCATTATTTCTGAACTGTCAGCCCCGGTAGTTGGATTTATCAATTAGGTGGGTGCGCACTGACTTGAGGACACACGCTGCAATGATGCAGCGTGTGTCCTCGACAGTTGTCATTCGCTGTCTATACCAGCTGCTAACGAAAATGAAGGACATATTTTCTTTTTAAATTGTAAATTTGGTGAAAGGGTGGACATCTCTGCCTGGAAGCGACAGGCTGAGATCGAAAAGTGTTTTCATTTTTACAGCGTTCGAAATGACGGAGTTAAACCGCTGTTATTCGCTTCCTAATGTTAATAAGTTCGCGAAGGGAAACGTGATTGATCGCGATCAACTTTCCTGTGCGTCACCGGCACTTTGTGTTGGAAAAGGGCAGGGATGTCAGCGATTTCTAATTATAAAAAAATTTGTCTAGCGAGCTGCAACCAAGGACGCATGTGCGCATGCATCAGCGCTAAAACATTAGCAGGTGCGCGTCTCCAAGCGCGCCCAACGCGATGATTGTGCATACGCTTAACAAAAGAGTAAAAAGGGATAACATCAGTCGAAAATGCGTAAGAATGGGTCATTTTTAATGATTCGCAGGCCGCTCTCGCATCGCTATAAAGCAATGAGAAAGATTCTCTAAACTCTATGTTCTTGTACGAGACTCTCAAGCAACACACAAAAGCAAGCTAAATGATCCACATAACTGTATTTCACTTGATACCAAGACACTGCAATATTCCTGGTAACAGTGCAGCGGACGCAGCTGCGAATCGGGCGCACAATAACGTAGAGAATTTCCCTCTTTCAGGCAATGAAATCCGTCTGTTCCTGAGACAGTTATGCTGTCGTCTCAGCAAAAACAACTCGTTCGATCAACAATATAAAAGGTCGGAGTTATATTTAATACACCCTTGTATCAAACTATCGATTCCGTGAGGTCTGAGTGAAAACAGAATATGGGACACTTTAGTGCACCGCCTGCGGCTTGGTACTGCACTTACGCGACTTCATACACAGGATAAACCGTGCGTCTAGACCACAGTGTTCTTGTGACCATTCAGACGAAGATGTACACCATCTGCTACTCGAGTACGCGAAATATGACTCAGCACGAAATGTATTGCGAGCAAATCTGTCAATTTTAGATAGAAGACTATTCACTCTGAAGAAAATACTTGTTCCATGGCCAGCAGTAGGTTTCCAGGAACGAGCTCTTGTCGCCCTGAAAACGTTTTTCGAAGACACAGATACTTTACGGGAATATTAGGCTTCAGTTTATCCTAAAACGCAAGTGATTTGACATAAGTGTTAATGCGTTTAAAGTTATGTAACGTTATGATCGCGCATTTCCGTTATGTGCAATTGCTTGTCTTCTGTGTTTTGCTGTGCGTGACAAGCCATACAAAACATCTGTCTTTGTACTTGTACGTGCGAACTCATTTTACTTACCTGAACTCGTACACGAACATTTGTGACTCATGTTCCATTGGATTGGGCTGTGTTTGCATATCTGGTTTTCTACTGGTTGATATGTTTTGTGCCATTTCCGTCTTTCTCTCTTTTTTTATTTTAAGTTTCGTTTGTTAAGCGAGGAGGAGCAGCCGGTACCGACATAAAGGCACCGATATCTCCTATACATCATTTCAATTAAAACAACAACAATAAGAATACCAGACAACATTCTCATAGTCCACGGCACAAGCAAAAAACGCCAAATTCGTCACAACCGCGCTTGTCCGATCCGTAGAAACATGGCATTTCTTTCTATATACAGAAGAAGAGTCTGAAGAAGACGAAGAAACTTTATTAAGGGGGAAAGGGTGAAGGAGGACGTGAAACGTTATGGGTGTGGCCCCAAGGATTTCCTTAGCTAGGGTTGGTTCTGTTGAAGAAAAACTTGATAACAATTTATGGGGTTTTACAGGCCAAAACCACGATATGTTTATGATGCATGCCGTAGTGGGGAGACTCCGAATTAATTTGGACCACCCGGGGTTCTTTTACGTGCACCTAAATCTAAGTACACTGGCGTTCTTGCGTTTCGCCCCTATCGAAATGCGGCCGCCATGGCCGGGAATCGAACCCGCGCCATCGAGTTTAGCAGCGTGACACACCTTACCTCCAGGCTGATACGAAAAACTTCGCGAACATCGCGCAGTCTAACTTCCGATCTCAAACCTTCAGAGCGCATTATTTTAGAATGCCGACTTCATGAGCCGTCGTTGCTGAGGACGACGAAGACACTTCTGTACGATTTCTAAGAACACAAGGCGCTGTAGTTTGAATTGGTGTTCGTTGCGTTGCACACTTGATCCTTTGGTGCGATAGTCTGCGGTTGATATACTGACCGGCTGCGAATCGCGAATCTGTGCTCCCTCTCTCCCTCCCCCACCCCGTCTCACTTTCCATCTAGTTTCTTATGTCTAACTCCCCCGGTTCGCATTGTATACGCTATCAACCAAGATTTTCATTTCATGTTAATATCCTGGTCTTTGCCCCTTTATTCTGTCTCTCTTTAGACAGCACCGATAATAACGCGTTGTTTGACCAAAAATTGGCAAGCAACGGCCACGTCGTCGAATTTTTAGGCCGATCTGTGTGGGCTTTTTCGTTGTTTTCGTTATGTTTCAGCATGTTGATATTCAACGGAATCAGAGTTCGAGTGATCATAAACGTGTGCTGTTGCTGGTTATAGTGACGCCGTGAATACGGCTGCTTTTGAATTAAATTGTAAAATATTTATCGCAAGCGCAGCTCGGTCCTTTCGCGGTTAAATGCTCGAAGGAGGCCGAAATCGCATAATAACCGCGTGTTTTCTTTCTTTGTTTTCAAGTCGTTTTAACGTATACACTGCTTGGATAAGGAAAAAAAACAAAAATCGTCGCGGCCGACAATCTGTAAACTTCAATTTGTTCGCCGTGTCCTGAATGTCGTATATGTCGAGGCAGCCGCCTGATGCATATTGCATTATACACTTCTCGCTGGTTGGCATTGCGCTACAGGTCTTGGTGAAGAAACTATACAGTTCGTTGACATGGACGCTCATAAAAAGCTGCGAGTGTGCCGCTTAAGCGGATTGTGCAGATGTTCACGGCAGTCGTGTCCATGAATGCCCTATAGCGAGCGTATAGAACCATGTGTAGCGAGGCTATCCTTTGGTTGATGGCCAAGGCATGTTCCTCGTTCTTCAGGCGATAATTTTCTCGCGTTTGATGCTGAAATTATATAGCGAACGCCACCTGCGCCACGCCGGCAGATTACTCGGTTACATCGGCAAAAGCTTGCAAGTGTTGAAGGAACGTTTCGCTATACAGTGTGTGGCGTCATGGCAGATGTCGAAAAGCAGTACAGTTTTGGAGCTTGTGTGTGAGATGTATAGAGAGCGGAGACCAAATTTATTTCGATACTCCTGCACTCTTGTTGACAAGGGGTCGCAGGTAACGTCGAGTATAGGGTAAAGTACTGAGGAGGTGCGTCTTTCAGGTGGCGAACTATGCAAACGTTGTCGACGATAGACGAAATCCACAGCGGGCTTTCTGTCACAGGGTCGTAGGTGGATTACGTAACTATAGCTTAAACCTTGTAGTCTTGTTTGAAAACGGGGCCTGTTAAACGGAACGACGGCAACGAAATAATAGGCACAATAAAATGACTGTCGCAATCCTTCCGTTTCGTTATGAGGCAGTTTATTCTAATAGTGCTACAATATAAGCAGCGAATGAAAGTATGCCTTTATTCACTGTTTACGTATGTAGTGCAAATCTAATCAGTTTCTCTCAGACCAACCTATCGAGGCCTTGTTTTCTTACTGTTGGTTTATTACTGGCATCTTCATTTCTAGGCCCTTGTTGCCACTGCCGCGGCGAAGCCACGCAGTGTCCATCTCACGTTTCTCGTCCGATTGCGCGCAAGCGCAAGGCGCCGACCTTTCCAATCCGTTAGCTGAATCGATCCTCGCCTTGAGCATAATGAGCGCAGGCTTGCAGGAAAACCGTCACGAAGTACAGTCAGTTCATAAATTATTCAGCGCCTGAAAGGTCGCCTTCGTCGCCAACGGATTCCAGTGGAAAGACCGCAACGCACATAACTAACGCGGGTACTAACTCACTCGGCGCGCAAATACACGCATAGCACCCATTGCGACCTGTCTTTCTTCTTTTCTTTACTTCTTTCCCATCTTGGTGAGGCTGAGAAGTGACATTAAGCGGAGGGATGCCTTACAGTTACTGACAGGTCATGCGTCAAGTGGCCGTTAAGCCGTGTGCATGCTGTATATACGTACTTACATACACGTTCGATCTTACGAGTGACGATTATGTTTCTTAACAAGGACGGCTACTGGCGAGGCAAGGAGCCAGCGAGGCCGAATGTCTGTATTTTTTTAATTTCAAATTTTGTTGCTTGAACGGGGGATGCGCATTCACCGCTGTCTGTAAGTGTACGCCGCCGATATTCCAACATAGACTTAAGAAAAAGAAAAAAAGAGCAAGCGTTATTCTTCTTCGGTGAGTCCTGGCACGTATACGACTCTCTTTAAAGAGACACGATAACTCTCTTTTGGATGCCACGGCTCTCCGACGAGACTCGAGAGTATATATAATAATCTCCTAAGAGAGTTCACGTGACTCTTTAAAGAGAGTCATATATGCGGCAAGTCCGCACTCACAAAAAAAAAAAGAGCCAAAGAACTCTTTTTTCTTACACTTTAGCCGAAAATTCAGCGGTGAAACTGGCTTAGTTTTGAACGTTCATTCAACAGCGACCGTCTCGCGGACGACCTTTTCCCACCAGCTTTCGTGACTCCCTCCCTCAGAGGATGTGAAAAAAGAAACACGATTCGATATAGTATAAAATCTGGATGTTGTCAGATTCGTAGCGATGGGCCGGATGAGCTATACATCCGTTCAGCTAACGTCTATATGGTTTTGTATAGATTGAAAAGACGTGTCTTCTTCCACGTCCATACATTGTGGGCCCCGCCGATAGGGGTAATGAGGTGATACATTAAAATGTGACAAGCGGACTCGTTTTGCCAAAATAATATTTTTTTTACTGCCCCTTCAAATCCGTCGTCGTTCAAGGTTCCGGATAACGAGTTCACGCACTCCTGGGGTGGGGCTTCTGGGCGGAGACCAGCAGATTTCAGTGGAGTGGGATGTCTCGGGATGTTCAGATCCAACGTCACCTGCTTTGAGCACAACCGGAAATACGGCGATTACTTCGTGCCTTTCGGTTCAAACGACGGTTCCGGAAAAAAAAAAGAAGTCTGTAGGGGTGGGTGGGCATCTCGAACTCGTCAAGTTAGCTTTGAGTCGGAAACAAGTTAACGAGTGTTACAACTTTCTCGCCAGGCAGAGCCCGAAAACCATAGCTATACGTTCTCCAGAGCACAACTTGCAGCGGGTATACCCGGGTTGTCACTGGGTACATTCACTGGGTACAGTCATTTTAGAATAGCTCGGAGCACACGTCGGACATCTTTCTCGTGCCTCTCGCTACCATCTTGCCTTAATGCCCGATTGCCGCGGCCACGAGCCAGACGGTATTGCCTTATCACCATCTGCCATTCCACGAGATTGTACCGTTTCAGCGAGAATATAAATTCATCCTTGGTGCTTTAGTCAGTCACAAGTTCGACTGACGGCAACCAGGAAATAAGCCACAGGCATCACCTCTTAAAAGCAGCTTTTATTACTTCTTCTGTACGAGGCCATACAAAGACCACGCGTACTCTCAAATTATGTACTTATGGCTCTAGGAGTTCGAATTCGCATACAGTTCATGGTCTGTATTAAGAAAACTCTTATATTTCAACAGTAGCGGTGGCGTTGCAGTGACCTACCACTCACGATGACGTTCGGCGTAAACGTCACACATTTCCACTGTCCCGACAAATGTTGAAGCATCAGTACCGTTCGCCGCAGAATTTGAGCGCATATTTTTAGAAACCTGTACCAGGCCCGGAATTTAAATTGTCAAATAAATGTGACTTCATTATCATTATCCCTTGGCTTCAGTCCCATAATTTGGACACTTCCCGCGAAAAAAACGATTGTGAAATAAATTAGTGGACTTTTCTCAATTAGTTGATGCCGCGCTGGTATTTATCGCGCAGCAGTAATGTCTGCCTCAGCTAGAAATTATGTGACATAATTACGCTATCGGCCACGGGGATGATATCGATAGAATCTACTTCCTTTGCAGAAGTCACAGGTGTACGTTGGTTACTCCTCGTATAGGTTAGTTTTCCAACCGAAATCTATAACTTCAATTCTGGGTCTCCTTGCAATTAGTGTTTGGTCTGATGTATGCGTTGGTATTTTTCGTACCGGGAGGCGTACACTATATGGGAACGCATTAGCTTCGTAACAGTCCTCGCAGAACGCGCCATTCCTTCTCGCCCGAATCGAAATGTGACAGCGGCACCATGGCCTAAAGCGACCGCATTATACTTCCGAATCTCAACTATTCTTTAAGCTGTAATTATTACTGACTCTTAGAAGATTCTGGTTAGCATGCCATGGTACTATAATGGAACGTACACTGTCATCCTATATATCTTTTCACATCGAAGATGTCTATGGCTAGGTCAAAAGACGCGTAGGACAACAATGTTCGGCGCCCCTCTCCCCTCGCTACCGCCGGTGCCTCTTTCACAAGTGTCGCGATACTCGGCGGCGGCACTTCCCACCAATTGTTGTGCCCCTTTCTGTCGTGGCGTAGAGATCACTCTAGAACTGTTATCAGCAGTTGCCCTTTGGACTCGCTATGGGACGGACGCGTGTCGTTCGCTCAGAGGAAGAAGAGCGGGAATTGAAGGAGAGCCAAAGCGTAGAGAAGCGCGAATGGGCGCGAAAACGACGTGTAGCCGCTGCCGCCTGCTTCGCTGGCTTCATCTTCAATAGTGGAAGGGGTCGGAATTTTCTTTTGCAACAGTTCAAAAATACAGGTGTTGCTTTCCGATGAGGAGCGCCCTACATTACCCCTTTCCGTTTCGCGTTCACTACAGCAGTATGAGGCACGTATACCTGCCGGCAATGACTCGCATGAGACGCGAAGGCACAAGAAACGTCGAAAGATGGAGGCAAGGAGAGTATAAAGGCGCCACATAAAGGGAGTTACACCATTATTCATCTCTGGAATCACTTTGTGTCATCATTCTTCAAATGGGAACAAGGAAAGGCAACCGCGCTTGCCACTACGTTTCGCAACAACCGGATTCGTGCGCGCATTCGTTTTTTGTGAAACCGGTAAATGGATCGCTACTTCGCTTTGTTGCCTTTCTAGAGAGCGGTACGTATCTCGTCACTGCGGTGCGTATATGACGCCACAATGTTGACACGCTCACACACACACTACCACCACCACCACAATCATCATAATCGTCATCATCATTATTCTGTGCCTTGGACGTTTGTGGACATATGTCATTGTAAGCGCAACACTTATCTAGAGTCGTGAAAAAAATCTTTGAATAGGGGGTCTCGCTGCAGTCAAGTGAATCGGCAAGTGGGCTTGCCCTCGTCAAGGCAAGTCCACTTGTCCTTTGTTTAGAATCGTGTGTTCAGAGTCGTGTGTTTCTACAAAGCCAGGTTGTATACCGGTACATTCGCAACTTCGCCGCGAAAGTAGTTCAAAGCTCCAGTATACTGTCCGGATACTACAGAATATGCTCCCTTTCATTTGCTTAGGACGTTCTATTTATTCACCGAGTAGAGTTAAAATACCAAGTGCACCAAACGTTTAGCGAGATGTGGCTAGGAGAGAGAGAGACAATAGTTTCGCTTTCCCACGCATGTGATAAAAGCACTGTGCTCTTCTTACAAAGGTCAGTGTGTAGTTTCCGATTCTAATACAGTGTTTCGTTGTCTCTATGCGAGAGCTCAAGCGTTGTAGTTCGCCATCCTTTCCTTGTTAGCTTTACATTCTCGTGTCTTCGCCCCGCAATCCTCAAAACAATGCTTTAGTCTTCGTGATAATCATCGCGGTTTGAAGTACCCGAAGCAGCACTGCTGACCGCCAGCGAGCGTCATCTGCTATAGTGGATAGCTTTGAGTTAATTTGACCCCTCAAATATAGCGAGTTTTCGACTAAATGCTTGCAGTGTTATTTTAGCTACATCCTCTCCATTTGGACCGAACGGCCGGCCGCCTGAATGTGTAACACCTATAGGGCCGGATGCCGTGTAAATGCGCATATACGCGTCTGACGTCACGCACACGGACACATAGACGCAAGTGACGTCAACGCAGCGCCTGTCTCCACCGAAAGAAACACATATGAAAATGTTCGGACGTCTGGGTTTGCATACTGGGCCTCTGATCCAACCACTACGCCACAGGCGCATGTCTCATTAGTCGGAACAGAACGCCTTTACGAATGTCCCGCGTGCGAGCAAGCGCGTTTACCAAAACACTGTCGCTTTCCTGACGTATCTCCTTCGTGTAAGCCAGCGTGTTTAAATGCTTTACACACTACTGTGGCAAACATCGATAGATAGTTTTTGCTGCATTATTTTATCACAGGAGAGCTATTATGCTCGAGCTGGACCGTGTGTCGTAGGTAGAAAATTATCATCATCATGAACCGGCACGCGCTCTCTTCTTCATTGTCGTCTTCTGTTTCCTCTGCTGCTTCGCTCCCAGAACACGTGCGCACATTTCTCCGGCGTAGTAGGACTTGACCGATTTCTGTGGCACGTATACAGGAGGCTTCGCAAGAAGATTGCCGAAGTCAACAAGAAAATAGAGGAGCATTGCAAGGTCCTCTCCAGGCAGCAGTGGGGCGATGTCTGCAATTCCATCGATGGCCAGATGCGCCGTGGCGGTTCCTGGAACCTCCTCAAGCACTTGCTGGACGAGACGAATACCAAGTCGAACCAAAGAAACACGCTGGCACGCATTTTGCACGCAGCCAGACAGGAATCCTCGGACGATGAAGTCCTGGGGAAGCCTTCGACCAAGTGCCGACAGTTGGCTTCCGGCCCGGCGGATCCCCCCGTCAAGTATTACGGGGGCTTTGACAATCCGGAGTTGGACGCGGAGTTTGAGGACGAAGAAGTCAGGCGGGCCCTTCACGACCTAAATGGCAGATCGGCCCCCGGTCCGGACAAGATTACGAACAAGGCCCTGAGGAACCTGGACGACAAATCGATAGAGTAGAGTTCGTAAGTTCGTCAGCCAGGCGTGGAGCAATGGGAAAGTTCCGGGAATGCGCAAGAGGGCCACCATCATCCTCATTCCCAAGCCCGGAAAGCCACCCAGTCTCGACAATCTCAGACCTGTCTCGCTCACTTCGTGTGTGGGCAAGGTGGCCGAGCACGCAATCCTCAACAGGGTCTCCTGGTACTTGGAAGACAAAATGGTCTACTATCCCCACAATATGATAGGCTTCAGAACGGGTCTTTCGACTCAAGATGCCATGAAACTAATCAAGGATCAAGCCATCGATCACAACACGAGAGACACGAGAGTCATCATTGGGCTAGACTTGGAGAAGGCCTTCCACAACATCCTCCACTCTTATGTATTGGGAACACGTCTCGAGCCTTGGTCTGGGCAAGTACTTTCACGACTAGATGAGATCCTTCCTGGTGGGCAGAGAAGCCATCCTCAAAGTGGGAGACTTCGCGTCAGACTCGGTTAGGCTCGGTTCTTCCATTTCATTCCGTATACGTTCTTGCCCGCGGATGGCTTCTTCGTTTTTAGATGGTAAGTGGTGAGTAGCGGAGCTTATGGCACATACGCGCTAGGAGTTTTTACAGCAGAGCTGTTATGCTCGATGTTGGCCGTGTGTCGAAGGTAGAATATCATCGCCATGAACCGGCACGCGCTCTCTTCTTCATTGTCGTCTTCTGCTTCGCTCCAAGAACATGTGTGCCCATTTCTCCGGCGCGGGGTGCAATAACTCTGATCGGCGAGAGAACGAGTACAGAGAGAGAGAAAGAAAGAGAGATAGAAAAATAAAGATAGAGAAAGAGAGAAATTCTTGGCGAAAAAAATTTCTTCGCGAGAACGAGCAAAGCCATGTATAGTATAGTATACCAAGGGGTCGGAAAGAGAGATGAGAGGGTAAAAGCCTAGACAAGCCAGGACAAGCTAGGTGCGCACCTGCTCTGCTGTGACCCAGCCTTGAGTGACTTAGCGCAAGCTGCATGCGCTAATTTTTTATTGGAGGAGCGTGAGCGTGTTTTCTATCACGCAATGCTCCTAATTCTCTTTCAATTTGAAAACTGCCCTTGAGTCGCGCACGACAAAGTGGCCCTTTTCAGTACCCACTCGTGATGTGGAAAGAAAAGAAAAGAAAGAACACCGGGAACACCTTGCATCAGACGCCCCCCGCGTGGCTGGAGACGCAAGGGGTAACTCCCCGCGCCACAGTTTAAAAGAAAAAGAAATATCTAAGAGCGTCTGATTCTCCATTGTCGACACTTGCAGACGTAGCGCTCCTAATTTTCTTCCATTTCGAATACTGCCCTTGAGACGCGCACGAAAATGTGGCCATTTTCTGTACCCACTCGGGATGTAGAAGGAACAAAAAAGACGAAGAACACAATGCACACCTTGCATCAGACGCCTCCTGTGGTAGGAGATGCAGATGGTCACTCCACGCGCCGCAGTTTAAAAGAAGAAGAAATATCTAAGAGCGTCTAAATTCTAAATTTCCCCACTTATATTAACCACCGGTTTCATGGCCAATCCCCCGTAGTGGGTAAGAGCCAAGAATTAAGAGTCAAGCAAGCAAGCAAGCGTCTGATTCCCCGTTGTCGACACTTGCAGCGTGTTGCTCAAGCACATGGGCGTAACAACTGTGACAGTTGTTAGTTCACGCTTGCCCTGTGCATGCCTGTGCGTTCATTTAGGGCGTCCTTCTTTGTGCTTCAGCGGCACGCTGCAAGTATCGAGCTGCTTCTGGTTATTCGTGTGACATTTCGATTTCTTGCTATCGCATTCATTGCTTCGCCCTTGCGGCGAAACTGTGACTTTTTTATTCCACACACATCCAGACATGTCTTTGCCTATGCAGACGGTTCGATTTTGCAACTCCACGCTAAGCAGCACAGCATCAACGCGACGAATTCAATTCTTCTGTGGGTTCGTGTTCGCGGGGGCGCGGCGAAAGCCTGTAGCAAACAACCTTTTCAGAAGTGCCTTGTAACAGTGTAGCAGAAGTTATTCGACCGACTATGGAGCCGCGGAGGATCGGCGGCATCAACTATATGCCAAAAGGGGATCGGTAAAGTTGCATTGTACGGCTCAGCTGCGGCCTCTCTCGGCCGCGAACATTTCGAAGCCCAGGAATCCGGTCGCGACCATCAAGCGGCGGCGAGTGATCGTCATTGGACTTGTTTCCGCGGCAGTAGCGCGCCGCTGCTGCGATATCACGCCGTCAAACTCGCGTCGTCGGCCCGATAAGCAACGAACGGTCGCTGAGTGCGCGCGAGCAAACGCGCCTGCCACACGCGCATAAAACACGAACTTTCGCGCGCACTCACCCACGAAATGTCCCCGAGACGAAAACGACGTCGTCCCGATAAGAAACGAACGACGAACGCCACGCGCTCGCGCATAAACTTAAGCACACCGACGATAAGACGGCCGCTCCTCTCTCCTCGACCTCACTCGTGCGCCGTTTCAACTCGCTTTTTCCGTCGTCTTCGTCAAGGAACAATTTCGTGCCCCCCCCACCCGTACCTTCGCCTCCTCTCGCGTAGTCTTCAGAATCCCGTCCTTCGAGAGCACGAGCTGCGCAACCTGCGCAGCAGCGGTCGTTCGTCGCGGGCAATTTGGATCCGGCGCCTTTCGCGGGCCGCTCGGTGGAGGACTTTGACGCGCGGGGCCACCCAGAAAAACTCATTCCGGACCGCGATCGCTCTGGCGGCTTTTCCTCCTCTTCTCGCGGCCATGCACGCCGGCCGCCGCTGCTGGCTGTGGTAGTACATGGTTCCGCGTGGTATTGCGGTTCTCGCTGTTCGAGTAAGGGAGGCGGCTGCAGTAGTAGTGCTGCAGAATCGAATGCCACCACCTTTCCTCCTTTCCCGTCGTACAACAGACTCCGAAGCACCCCCCCCCCCCATCCAACTCCTCGTTGATGTTCACGTCTCCTCTGGAAACGAAAACAGCGCGCGATCTTACGGCGCTTAGAGGCGCGGCGAGGGAGCAGCCGAAGCGTGCGAAGGAGAGAAGATAGCGCAAGAAATGATCAAGGAGGAGGAAGGGGAGGGGGGGGGGGGCTTGTCTCGTCTGGCCGTTCGCAGTATAATCTCCCGAGTTCTCCGTAATCGCGAGCGCGAACGAACTTGTTTCGCTTCTCCCTTCTAAGGAGTAGCGCGTTGTTTCGCTCGCTTCCTATTCGGTTGATGTCGCGGGGCTTGCAATGAGGCGCAGCGCGCGGCTTCCATCAGAGACTGTAAACGCTGGAAGACGCGGCGGAGAAGGCAAGGAGCGCGACGATGAACGCGCGTAAACGCGAAGCGACCGCGTTTGACCCGCAAGACTTTTAAAGACGCGTGCTTTCAGTGAACCTCCCTTTCCACCACCGCCCTTCTTACGCCATCCTATTCTCTCCGTGGCTGACTTTATCTTGACTTCAATTACGGGAGCCGTACTGCTGCTCTTAGAAAGGCGCCGGGTTCGAGTCAAGGGCCACGATGGATCCGAGAGGGTGCCAACATAGAGAACGTTCGTGTGTGACCTTGGAGCACCTCAAAGGACGACCAATGATCGGGGGCCTTGACAACGAGTTTCCCGCATCATTCAATGCGCCTTTCATGAGCCCGCCATGGGTTTGAACTTGACTATTAAGTTAAATGAGTTTTAAAGGTAAGGCGAGCGTATACAACACGCGCGCATGAAGAACAAGGTCCTGTCAGGAGTGCTCGCGTATGTGTGTCCATGATTGAAGGTTTGGCACATATTTTCAAGGGCATGCGCAGCTAGCGTTTGTGTCTTCCTTCTTTGCTGCCCACTGCGCAACTTTTGGCTTTCGAAGTCGGTGTTTATGTTGTCCTTCTCGTTATTCTCGCGTCCGTGTTTGGCACGCCGGTTTTTCCGTTACCATGGATCCCTATATGCAACAACGTATTCATCTTTCTGTTGTTGTATAACCGCTTCAGCAAGAGCAAAAAAAAAAAGAAGGAAAAAAATGTGCGAGTTGGTGTAAGTTGACCATATTTAACTTCAGCTTGGAGCACAAGTAGACGCAGACATGTGTGTTTCTTTTTACATATAATCCGTCTTTTTGCACTGTAGTAAAATGTTCTTGGCCCTAATCAAAGCACGCACATTCTCTCTCGTTATCTCAATAGCTTTCTGGTACTTTGAGAATGTGTGCCGTATTTACATCGATCGACCTCTGCTTGTACGTGAAGAAAACCGCATATGTGCTATAAGGTTGCAGTTGTTTCTCTGATGACTCCCGGCCCTTACTCTGCCGAAGTGGCGAAAAAATCGTACAAGCACAACGGGCATAGCTTCTGGACGTTGTCCCCAAAGATGCCGGTTCAAACAAGACCGCTGCAGTAAGTCATCGATGAACGTAAAATGCAGCAAAAGATCCCCACGCATGTGCAGTCAACTCAGACCTAGCATACGAGTACAAAGCAAGATTTCGACTTTTCTGATCGGCTGAATGGAGTGTGTGAAATTAACTTCATATATTGTCACGATGGGAGTGGTCCTTATATTTACAATTAGATTAGACATTTTTGGTTATACGATGTTCACAGAGGGGGGGGGGGGGGGCAAGTTAGAAAAAGAATCAAAGAACCGTCCACGAGCTTTACAGTAATGAATTTCTATACGTGCCACGTGACCACACATCGTTGCGATCTGTCGTCACAAGGATAATTTTTCCCGCCGTTGCTGGTTATCCTGACTTCCATTTATCTTCGATAGTTGCGTAAGTGTATATTCTTCAAGGAGGTAACTACGTCACGTTGAAAATCGGCTCTGCTCGTTCAAGTATCACAGGGGAAGCAAGTGGACATATCGAAGCATGCCTGCGTGCCCGCGGCTGCAGTGCGACTTGTAGAGTCTGCTGCTCCTGTTGACAACAAAATGCCTTCAAAATTCCATATCAGCTGGAGTCCTCTTGCTTGCTATTCGACTATGAATTCCTGATGGTGTATATTATTGCTGTTGTAACGCTTTCTGTTATGTGCGCGCATTACTACTGCCAATAAGCTGAGCTACTTGTTAAAGTAAGGGGTTACGGGACGTAGGCTTCTCCCTGCACTGCCCATTATTGTGGTGAAGCCAGCTTCGAAGAATGTTCTGTTTTGCTGAAAGGGGTAAGAGGCTATGCGTGAGGCGGTCACCGTCAAAATATCTCAAAGTTCGTGCGTATGGTGTCAATTAATGAATTAATTAACCAGTCAACCTAATGGGAAACGACCCATTCAACCGAGTAATCTCATCGAACCAAGTGACCTGTCAACGGGTAGCTTTCCTAATGATTGGCGCCTAGTCACAAAAAAAAAGGAAAAGAAATACCTATTTTCAAACTAGGAAGTCGTGCTTTACCGCCTATTTATCGTCCCATCTGCTTAACCAGTGCTATTTGTAAATTGCTCGTGCACACCATACACATTGAAGTCATCAACCGTCTTGAAGACAGCTGCATTGCTGTCGAGTATCAGCACGGTTTTCGCAAGGGCTACTCACGCGACACCCAACTTGCAAGTCCAACTCGCCCAACGAGCAGAACACTTGAAAGGAACGCCATCCCGCTTAAACAGGACACAAGAACACGTGCCTCCTCCGTGTGAGAAGTGAATGCTTACTTATTATATGCTATCTACCCTAAACACGCACATCCATTCCTTATGTTAAGCTATGCTATAACCCTCAACATCACGCTTCCTTAATGATTGATTTTTTTTTTCTGAATCATTCTTCCATTATTTCATCGGAATAATCCAGACTTCACCGAGTATAGCAAGATCCAGAGGAATAGCCTGGGAGAAGCACAGCGGACACGTACTTCCCTAACACCCCCAGCACCCCAACCCCATTGCCTCTGAAAGAGAGAGAGAGAGAGAGGGATGTCCTTACTACGGTCATTTCTTTCTTCTTCTTCGTCTTGACCTCATTATGGCTCATACGCAAAACAGGGGATCGTCCAAGTAAGGAGTGGATTTTTCCATTAGGTTCTGTAGGCTATCACTACTAGACTGCTGAAGTTAAATAGTGTACTAATATCAATTGGTAATGATCAATAATGAGATATTTCGAAGCGTTATTTTAATCGCTTCATGTTCAATGCATTGCCGTTTACAGGTATAGCGCGCTGTCCATAATTAGTCAATGAGATACGAAATTGCATGCTGGAGGGAAGCCAACCAAAACGCGTGCCTCTGCAAATGTGTTCAGGTACCTACTTCCGAAGCAATTCTCTGGCTCTTCTGGGTTAGCCTTAGTATAAGCTGCATATTTCCTTTTATAATTACAACTTCTACTCATTTTGAAATGTACGCCTCTGTGGTTGCTAAAGTCAAATGAAATAATGCATAATCGGAGACATTTTCCAACTTAAGCAATATCGAAATTTTAAGAGACTTTTAAAAGCATATCTAGGAAACGTGCTCCGTAATATACATGAAAAATAAGAGCAAGAAGTACACATAACGTAAATTATCATGGCAAAGAACATAGTAATGAACAAGCGCAAACCTGAATATAATAGACCACGGCACTCGGTAAAATAAAGAGCCGTGCTACGAGGCATACAGCGCAGGAAACACAGTAACACGAAGGATCGCAGAGAATAAAGTATGCATTTCGTAAAATAAATAATGAAATACGCGCAATAGTTGAGGTCGCAGAGTCCGCCGCCACCTGTCGGCTAGGGTGAAATGTAAGAAAAAAACTTCGTAAATTATATACAAAACAATCGCAAGTCGGCGGTCCAACCACTCAGCCTTGCGCTGCCCTGTCAGAGTCCGTACGCACTGGATCGTGCGAGCGCCCTCGTCAGCAGTACGCAAGGTCTCCTTGATCTGATCGACACGCATTCCTTGCCGTGTGGCATTCGCATGCTGACGCATAGAAGCCCCGCGCTGCCACAAGTACAAGGCCTCCTTCAGCTCCGGGACTTGGCTTTTGCGATCACACTGAAGCCACTCTCTCCGAAGAGTACCAGAAACTCACGTTGCCCGTCGTTGGCGTCGCGCGGATGTAACCGATGTAACGCTTCGTGGCATTGGCTTTCACGGCGGTCGCGTCAACAGTGATCGGGTCAGTGAGAAAGCCGAGCGAGCGAGACGAGACAGTGCGAACTCGAACGCAGCCTTCAGCATCCGATGATTCGATGGCCGGACCTAATACGTAGTGGACGCCGATGAAATCCTCGGACCTCAAGACGAGCTGGCAGTTGTCTCGGAGACTGGTCTGGGCCAATCGCGCCAGGGGTGTCCCCTTGTCTCCGTCGACCTGTTCAAACGAGGCTCGAGGCGCGTCGAAGTTCTGGATGGATTCGCGTTCTCGCGGAGTCCTCGAGGTTGCTTCGGCTGAGATTAAGTTTCCCGGAGTGATCATGTCCGTGAACTGGCAGTGCATCACTCCAAGATAGAGATCTCCGAACTTGCCGGACTTCGTTCCGAGGTAACCCTGAGCCTTCTTGAGGATAGCGAGTGGCACCAGGTTCTCCTCCCTGTGGTTGTCAGCGGCGTTCTGACTCGCACGCAAAGATGGCCGAAGAGTGTGGCTTGGTGAACGTGGCTTCATCCTCCTCTTCCTCCTGCTCGAGCCTTTTGTCATTGTGACATATACCGGCTGCGAAACATTGGTGATGTAGATACGTACATGCACTCATGTTTGAATGATGCGGCGAGTAAAGGAATACGATAATATATATATATATATATATATATATATATATATATATATATATATATATATATATATATATATATATATATATATATATATATATAGATTTATTATGGTTGAAGAGCTTAGAGGTCGGCCTGAATCGATGTTGAAAGGGATGGAAAGGAGAGGAAGAGAGAAGGGGTTGATTATGAGGATGAAGGTGGAGATGAAGCAAATGGTTTAATCTCCAAAGACTCTTCACAGCCTCTTGTCTAGTTCAGACTCTCGAAAAAAATTTGTTGAGGGCTTTGAGAATATTCAGCTGATAATGATAATCGGTCCCAATAGAACTTTTTCCCGATAATTGTTGACTGACATCTTTCCACAAGAGGGCTGTCAACGATTGTCTTTGCATCTTGACATGAGTATCACGAATAAAAAATCAGTTTTCTGCCTTGCTGGGTGCACTGACAGCGGATCGTCATTATCATTATCATCATTATCATCCCATTAAATGTCCACTGGAGGACAAAGGCCCCTCCCAGTTGTCTCAAACTTTTTCCTATCTCATATTGTCCTTACTGGGAAGCGAAGCACACAGTGTATCACTGCGCCTGGGTGTGTCCACACCCACCGGGCTACCCCCCTATTCCTTCACCCTCACTTTCCTTCTGGGAGACTCAGCTCAGAGCCGCAGCTCAGACCAGCTCAGAGCCGCAGGAGCAGCGTCGCTGATCCAGCGGGCACGTGGAGTGGCGCGGCCAATGGGGCCCTGAACTAAGGTCTCCACCCTACGAGGAAGTGCTCTTATTATTGCACAAACAAACGTTTTTTTTTTTCTCTCGCATCTCCCTCCCTATCTTGTGTGAGCTGACAGCAAATAGAGCCACATATATAAACTGCGTTAGCTACCCCTGAAATCGACGCACCAATTAACACAATTGCACCGATACATTTGCGTCAGAAGCTCAAGAAACAATCTAAATAATAGTGTGGAGAGAAAGATCCTGCAAGATTGCTCATCGAATTCTGCATCGGTCTTGAATGAAAAAAAAAAAAAGAAAATGTTGCGCAGCTTGCACTCACTTTCGCAAGGGTGGGGCAGAGCGGAGCTTTTCGGCACTCAGCTGGGCCTGGCCTGACTACGCACACCTGCATTCACACGCCGATGCCCGAAGTGTTCACGTGGTCACATTGTAAATCAAGAGCAGGCTAGGTATCGATAGAGTTCGATTTTCAATCGCTTGGCAATCACAACACCAAGTAGCTTAATCACCTCCATTATCTCAATTGGCTTAATTTGCCTAATTTGCATATTCGAGGCTTGATCTCGATTAGCTTGCACCCCAAGTCAACCTAGGCCTAATTAGCTAATTATACGAATAACACCAACTACGCTGAGTCTTAATTAGGCTTAGCTCGACCTTTCTTGTCGAGATTGGCATGACTTGGCACAGCAAAATCTCAACTCGGCTTAATTAGGCTAATTATGCTTTGACTTAATTAGCTCAATTATGCTTAACTAATCAGCTATTACCACGCTCAACTAGGCCTAATTAGGCTTGGCTATGATTAACTTGGCTTAACTAGGCACAGCTACGCTTAACTTGGCTTGACGTCGCCGCGCCGGCATGATGATAATTTCTTGTCTACATCGCGAACCGGACAAACGGCGGGCATAACAGCTATGCATGCTGCAATAAAGAAAGAATCCTGCGCTGTTTTTTTATCAGAGTATCCTTACCTTGTCATGCGGATAACCACTGGAAGTCTTCTACTTAATGCACGAATGAGTCATATATTTCCATTAGGGGTGTGCGAATAGCAAACTTTTCGAATACGAATCGAATACGAATATCCACCTTCGAATATCGAATCGAATATCGAATATCAAAGGAAAAATGCCTCCACAGTAACGATATTTTATTTAACATGTAGCTATTTGAAAAGAAAAAAAAAACATTAACAGCCTGACTGGCAACACAACATACACTGCTATCTCCAGAACACAATGTCCAGGCTAGCACAATGCACATCACAACACAAGCAAATATCACGGCGTAATGAAAGTAATGACTAGATGTTATCATGAAGAAATATGAGTTGCTCCACATGATCAGGCAGCAGGCGCTCCCTTCTAACAGAGACACCCCCCCCCTGACACTGAAAAGGCACGCTCGCTTGGAACAGAAGTGGCTGGTATAGGGAAGTACATGGGGCAAAGCTTTGCCAGACTGGGGTATCTGAAGGTGCCTACAGTCCGCCACCAGTCACATGGATCACTGTCTTTCTTCAGAAGTGGTCCCGCATAGTGAACGAGTGGTAGTGCGGCACGTTACGGCCGCATAATATTGAAAATGTATGGTTACGTGATCGCCAACAGCGCTGCACTTCAGAGATGCACCAGCAATAAATCATACGTATTGGGGCGCTCGTCGCAGGCAGATATCGTGCCTCCGTGTACTTAGGATGTTTATCGCTCCTCTCGACAAGGTTTTTAGCTATACGAACGCAGCAGAGATGTGGAAGACGAGTTATTTTATGCATGATAATCGCATCGCATATTCGAATTTTTCGAATATTCGGAGTTATCGAATATTCGAAGTTATCGAATATTCGAAGCTTTTCGAATACACGATTTTCGAATCGAATACGAATATTTCGAACGTAATATTCGACGAATATTCGAAACTTTCGAATATTCGCACACCCCTAATTTTCATTCCGTGGAGGAACTGTTCCCAAAACAGACACTTGACCAGCGAAGCTCAAACATGCGTCCCCGGTGCTTACCACTGGATTAATCCCGATGGTTCAATAAAGTATTTCTCAATTACGGGTTACGTCTGTCCATAAATCTTAATTGGCGCTTGCCGCCCGTGGTTTCCCTATTTCATTTTTATTGTGCCAGTGGTTAGTAGTGGTGCTTGGCCAATTTCTGTGGCACATACGCGCTATAGAAGCTTTCGCCAAGCCACATACAGCTTGGCTGGTCGTGCGAGTCCTTTAGCTGTTTAATTGCAGCGATCGGCTGACATCCCGCCGCATGCAACATGGACACCGGCTTTCGCGAGAATTCGCATTGCAGTCGATCCGTTACATATATATGCTCGGACGAATTCTAGCATCGTTACAAAAGCTTCCAACAGCGTTATAGGTTTGACTGGTTGAGGATAACTCGATCGGTACGGCGCAGGTACACAACGAAGGACTTCAAAAGAAAGTTCAAAAAAGCTTGAACGTGAAGAATAAGACAAATGTAAGGTTCGTCGTCTTCTTCTACTTCTTCTTTTTGCGTGGGCAATTACCCTTGTGAAGAAAGCGGACAATGTTGCCAGCGAAAGCTTAGTTGAAAGACGGGAAATGGAAAACAAAGTGTACAAGCTGACATCTTGACGAAGATGGGAGTCAAAAAAAAAAAAAGGTCTTCCGCATTCCGAAGATGCCGCCCGGGTCCAAGGACTTCGAGCCGCCACCTAGACGCGATCATCATCGACGGAGGGTGGGACGGGACAGGGGTTAATCCCCTCTTCCCGCCGGACATTCAATAAAGCTAATTAATTAATTAATTAATTAATTAATTAATTCCGCTTTACGCGAGCTGTGTTTTCCCATTCAGCTATTCAGCGGCGGTTCTGCTCCCGTCAACAGGCGCACATTTTCTGTATAGGTATAAAATTAGTAACCAGCAGGTTATTTAGCTCCGTTCATGGCGATTGTTATTGTTTTAATCGCTTTTGAAGGCATTGTTGCGGGAGCTCCTGCCAACATTATATGAACATGCTGCATTCCCACTTACAGTGCGTGGTGTAGACAACGTCGTTTCTCTACTGTGCATATAAGAGAAGTGTGAATTATGACCACATACCACTTAGCGAAGTTGCACGTTCTGGGCGTTCTAAATCTCTACAAAGCCATTGGTGGACGAAGCCGTTCAAGATCTCGGCTTGACGGGGATGCTCGTTTGATGATCGCTCCATGGCAAGGCAGTACACTCAAGGACGTCTAATTGCTTTAGCAGAACAGACTGTTGGGCTAGTTGGCTATCCATGAACACTGAAAGAATAAGCGCTAAAAATTGACGAGCACATAAAGAAGGACAGAAAAAGGACTGGCGCTACTAACAACTGCTTATTTTCGTGACACCCATTGAGTTTAGATACGTATAATGATGGTGTTGCGCGTGCGCAACATCGCATTGGAAATATAGATAAAAAATCAAGTATAATACAAAAAAACTAATACGCGATAACACCTGTCATATAACAAGGTGAGAGTTACAGCTGCGCATGTCAAAAGGAGGCTTGCAGAATTTAAAAGTCGGAAGCATGCAAGGATGCCGAAGTCTGACTTATACATGCACCAACGTTATTTTTGATTTAAAAAAAAAACGCTTCTAAAGCGAGCCGAGATGATATGTGCTTGCTTGATTTTGCCCTTGATTTGATCTATACTTGATTTTTTTTGCTCTACGTTTCCAATACGATGTGTCGCACGCGCAAAATCATGATTATATCTATTTAAACTCGCTGGGTGTGGCGAAAATAAATAGTTGTCAGTAGCGGCAGTCCTTCGTCTGTTCTCCTTTTCGTGCTCGTAAATTTTTAGCGCTTAGTCTTTCAGTATTGACATCTAATTAAGGCGTGAAACTAAACTTCCACGCCTAAATTAGGCGTCCGCGAGTGAAGTTCCAAGCCATTTAGTTTTGATTTTCGGCGTAAACTTTACTGTAATTCATTACACTGTAAAGATTATCAGCGTCTATTTTTGCAACATTCAGAAACGGCTATGAGTACCTCGGCTGACAGCGTTACAAGTTATTTAATTGCGGTCAATCGTCCAGCACTTCTGGTTGAACTCCAGTTATCCGTGCGTAACTACTCGTGGAATTCTTACCTCGAACCATTCTCAAGTATATGCCTCTGCGATGAAAACACTCCGGAGGAAACCACTTCTCAACCTCCCTATGTTAAAAAAATTTTGAAGGCATAGTGTGAAGCAAACTGTCCAAAATAATGTAGGTCGAAACATTAGAACTTACGTGCTACGAGCCAAACACCGCCACATGATACTCTTTTTCAATGGAGAGCAAAAAAGTATTTGCTATTTAAAACTCGCATTGCGCAAAACATGCTATGAAAAGTCGCAAAGGTGCACGCTTGAATAGACCACGCGACTCACGTGCACAATACTGCGCCATACCAGCTACAGAAGACGCAAAGATCGCAGACAATAAAAGAACTTTATAGGCAAAGAAGTCGTGAAATGTGCGCATTAAAATAGGTCAAGAGGTCAGCCACCTCCTGCAGGCTAGGCTTAAATATTAAATAAAAAACGTGGTAAAGGCAGCACAAGTTCATAATTAGGCTGTGCACCTTACTCTTCCTACCGCTGTCCACTCACAGTCATGTATTCCAGCGAAGCACGAGTGTCCTCATCGCTTTCCTTGCCGTCCTGCCCTCGGTGTTCGCAAGAGGCGGCCTCGACCCCGTCATGCTGCCATCTAAAGGGCTCCGCGTAGTAGAGGGCTTCCTTCAGCTCGACGACCTGACTTTCGCGGTCGCGTTGAAATCGATCTCATTGGAAGGTGTACGGCACCTGCGTGGCCTGTCATCTTCCTCGAACTGATGGAACTGGTGGAACGCATCGGGGCGTTCCACCAGAACGGCATTTTAATGCCGTTCGGTCCATCGGCAATGTTCGGGTGCAGGGGGGAGCCGAGCGGGCGAGACGAGACGGTGCCTACTCGAGCCCAGACTTCAGGCTCCGAGGATTTGAAGGCCGGACCAAGTACGCCGTCTATTCCAGATAAATCCTCGGACCGATAGACGAGCTGGAAGTTGTCCAGGAGGCTGGTCTCGGCCAATCGCGCTAGGGGTACGTTCTCCTTTCGTTCGATCTGCTTATACGAAGCTCGAGGCTCCTCGAATTTCAGAACGACGTCGCGACATCGCCGAGTCATCGAGTTTTCGTCGATTGAGTTCAGGCTCCCGAAAACAGGCATGTCCGGGAAGTGAGCGCTTTGCACCACGGGAGGAATCCTCGAGCTTGCCGTATCGTGTGCCGAGGTGCCTTCCAGCCTCCTTGAGATAAACAAAGGGTTGCCAGTGGCTTGCTTGCTTGCTTGATCCTCCGTTCTGACCTACTCCCAAAGAGGACTGAAGGGTGCGGCCAGGCGAAGGAGAAGAGGAAGCTGATGATGATGATGACCCTGTAATGTGGTTCGTACCCACACTCGGTTATTGGACAAAAATTGGATACTTGAACTTCAGATAATGTTTTGAAATCTTACCCAAAGATCGAAAGAACGAAAAGAAAACATATAAAGGAGAAACTGCAAGGAGTGGGCTACAGTACTATTAGACCAGGCAGCTTAATAGTTATCCTGAGCCGAACAATTTGAACGGGGCTTTTTCTTCTTCTTACTTTAGCATTTTATCGTTATGACAGATGCCTACAGCGAGGAATTAATAATGGGGGAGCGTAAATATTCTGATATATGTTATTCAGCGGGTAAAAGGACACGATAAAGAACTTGTACGTAAGTCGCACTGTAAGGAATTTCTGACTACGTGCAATTACGGCGAATAGAACGATACAGATGACTTTCGATATACGTATACTTTCGGAGCTGACGCACTAGAGGAAAAAATTAGCGAAATGGACGCCGTCTCCCTCTGATATTAGGAAGTCCTTCAAGCCACAACGGCACATTAGAGACAATTGTCGGTACTCACTAAATGAATGTTTCAGCGCTCCTGAGGTCAACTTTCTCCAGGAGGGGCGACGAATGTCACTTCTAGATATAACGTTGTCAAACGACAACACTTCAGCTTGGATGATCTGGTCTCAAATGGAAACGGAGGCATAAGTAAGTATTTGCAATAACGCTTCCCTTTTTTTTTTTAATGGGTGGCGGGGGGGGGGGGGGGGGGCTTTCTCGACAGGGAAACCTGCGAGAAATCTTGCGACTATCGTATACGCACAGTCACTGTGAGCTTTGGACAATGATGGTGATGCTGATGCCCCTTGGACGATTGGTACCAACCCACTGAGGGGGACCGGCCAATAGTCGGGCGGGTCATATGGACTTCAGTTTTTTTTTCCTGATCCTACTACAGCTTACGGCGTCAATTAGAAAGAAGAGTTATTCAAATTGGCGCTGACGTTGTGAAAACGTCCACTTCGTCGGTTATGAATATTTGTGTGTGTCCGATTTCCAAAAGAAAAAGTTCGTAGGTATACATGCGGAAGAAGATTGCCCACCCCATCGCTCGGTTTTATTTGTTTTATTTCTGCTTTGAAGAATGCCACGTACCCACGAAGGGGCATTATACAAAGGTCTCCGCGTGCATGGGTGCCCAACTGCGCTTTCTGCTCATTTCTCCTTCTGTAGAGCGCAGAGCCTAATGCATCGTAGGCCATCCTGGAACATCGTATGCTGATGAGGGAGAATAAGGAAGGGGCAGGTAAAGAATTTCCGCCGGCGATGCTATAGCTACCACAAAACACTTGCCTTCGTCGTGGTGATGCCGACAATATCTTGCATTGGGATAGCGGCGGCTGAGGTGACAGCCATAAAGTTGTTCTGCAACTGATTTCAGCTTGACGCCCACGTCAACCATCATTATCATCATCATAATCATCATCATCATCATCAGCCTGTCTACGCCCACTGCAGGGCAAAGGCCTCTCCCATGTTCCGCCAATCAACCCGGTCCTGTGCTTTCTGCTGCCACGTTATACCTACAAACTTCTTAATCTTATCTACCCACCTAATTTTCTGTCTCCCCCTCACGCGTTTGCCATCTCTTGGAATCCAGAATCTTGGAATCCACGTCAACCATAATAGAATTGTAATGTTCGTGTGGGATTTCTTTCTAGTAACACTTGTCCTCGATCCACACAATCCGAAAAAAAAAAAATCGATAGAGCGAGTTTTCTTTCGGAAGCCAAGCTTACAGAAATGAATGAAATACTTCTAGAGAGGAGATTTAAAGCAAGCTCACTCGAAGTTATTCTTACTTGGAATTCATATATAAGGATTAAGGGGTGTCCCATCGAATGCTTAGCCAACCTGCAAAAGAAAACTGACCATGATCATCATTCGACTTTTTCTTTCTTTTATTTTTCCTCAGTGTGCCAGGCCTAGTTACCACTTTGGCTCGAAATACGCCTTTTGTTCTATAAGACTCTCGTAGGAACAGTCTTGGTAGCTTAATGGGATGATCAATGGAGACCATGTCGAAAATGAGAACATAACGTTGAATGTGGACGGAGGAGGAAGGTCCAAATGTCACGGGTTTAATAAATGTATATTCTGAAGCGTCACGTTATAGCGCAGCAATGGCGTATTAAACATCGCGACGCATTTACGCAGCAGGAGATTACAGTCGCGACACCCGCCTTCGCTTAGATTATTCCATTGTTCTACGACGTGCAGGGCGTGACAGATACGACCTCAGCGACGCGTGTAGTATGCCCGCGAGAGATTCAGAAACGTTTGTCGCCGTGAGGTCGCCTAATGGGGACTGCACGCGTAGTTTTCATTCCTCATAACACCTCGGGGACTTTAAGAAAGCGCGACCTGACAGCGCCGGTAACATATTCGTGTAAAAAAAAAAGAAAGAAAGAAAAGAAAGCACGCTAATAGTTTACCGCGGTGCGAAAAAGATAGGTGTCTGCTGCTTTCCACCCATACACGTGGTATGTATACTAACGCCAGGTCGACTTCAACAAATGTGCTGCCAAGCTAAATTGCCGCGAAACAATACAAGGGCGCGCCGCGTTGTCGGCATGTTCATGATCGCGCGGCGTGCGGACGAGACGTGAAAGGAAGGCAGAGTGAACGCATGCACGGAGGAGACTTGCAGTGTGTACAAGCGTGCGGGGGCTTTCGTGTGTTAGGCAAACATGCGGGCGGGCTTGTTATACAAATACGTAAATATAATCTCCTGCCGCGGCACGAACGTCCCGCACTGGTGGTCTCTCTAATCTCGTCGGACTCAACTCCATGGCTTATGAAGTCCGCGGGTGGAGTCCATGTCTTCCTGATTCGTCTACGCCCTATATATCTCGTGTCTCATATGCCCTTGGATTGTTGAAGGACCGCTGTATACACTGGGTCGTAATAATTTTCACGCACAATTACACGCTTATCAGCACGACAGTAAATTGACACTCAACTCGCAACCTTCAACAAAGGGGTTGCGGATTCGTCATCCGCGTGTGATTTTTCGTCTTCTAGTCCCATATGGGCTTTTCCATCTCTGCAGTCTGCTAAAAAAAAGTCACAGTTTCGCCGCAACGGCGAAGCAATGAATGCGATAGCAACAAATTGGAATGTAGCGCGAAGAACGGAAAGCAGCTCGAAATTTCCAGTGCGTCGCTCAAGCGCAAAGGACGCACAAAAAAGAACACACACAGGGCGAGCGCGAACTATCAAGTGTCACAGTTGTTACTTATTTCTGTTTGAACAGCGTGCTCGTTTCGCAAACGCGGCCGCTGCAGCGAGCGAAGTGACCTTTGTACGCTCTGTAACTTCAGCGCGGACGTCGTGGTGAAAGCACAAGACATACAAACCCCCTGCTCCCTCCAAGAGGCGCACGCAGGCGACCACGCCCCGTAGGGCGAAGTGCACCGAGGCGCGCGCGCGCAACGCTACGTGCGGGGCGATGACCTTTAAAGCGCGCCCCCTCGCGCACTTCGCGCCATCTCGCTGGTGAGTAAGAAAGCACGCTGAAGTAAATGGTGTATATAAATAGCTCGCCGTTAGCATGCTGAAAGACGGTACTCTTCGTGGCCTAGCCGTCTAACGCCGCGCGCTGCGGAGCGGGAGGTCGGCCGTTCGGTTCCGCGCGTCGGAATGTATTTCTGAATTATTTTTCTTTCTGGCTTTTATATATATTTGTACACATATACATATACGGTGCATGACGGCGGCGACGGCGACGGCAGAAACCAGCCGAGACTGTCCATATAACTGCTATCACAATAAAATAAAAAAAGTAGAGAAAGCTTGTGCTTCGCCTTCAAGAGTAGATTGCGATAACGTAATTGGGCCCCATGCGCATCGCCTTCTGAATTGCTAGCGCTGACCGGTTCTCGCTGCATGCCTTAACCGTGCCGTAAGGAAACGAACGTCTGTGCGCGTAACATTGGCCGTTTCAAACTATCCTAGAATGCCTATACTGCAGGTATACTTGCGCAGTGCCCACTGCGCCATAATTATTCGTTTTGCGAATCAGCGAAGGGCCCGCTACGCGTCCGCAAGGCAACACGCGAACCTACGCAGCTGCTCACTTGGTTGATGCTTTTGCCGCTGATGATGATTAAACATGTCTCAGCGCTTTCTAATAAGTGGGCCTTTATAACACCGACTCGTTGCGCAATTCGCATGTTTTGACGCCCTGCGCGATGCTACTCTTCTGCCACGCAGTATTACATGTGTTAAGGAGGCTCCTCCCACTAGATGACATTCATATAGTGTTTTTTTTTCGAAGTTGCTTCAAGCAATGGCGTGGCTCTGTGGTAGAACATAGAAGAACAGGCTGTTGGGCGATTGGTAATGCATTATGTGAAAACTGCGCGAAAAACGTAGACAAAGGCAGAAACGGACGACATAAGCGCATACTAACAACTGTCCCTTTGTCTACGTTTTTCGCGCAGTTTCACATAATAGTGGTAGAACACCTGCTTGCCACGCTGAAGGCCTGGGTTCGATTCTCACTCGAACCGAAGGTTTTTATTATTTATTTTATTCGCACCTTTCTCGATTTTTCGGTCACGGACAACGCTGATTTTTCGCTCACAACCAACGACGCCGACACTGACGCCGACACCGGAATTTCTATGAAACGAGCTTTTTAACGCTATCGCGTTAAAAAACATTGGAGGCGACCCTGACCCTTCACTTAGGTGCCTAGGTGCCCTCCCACCTGGCGTTCGTGTTCTCTGGTGCATTCCTTGAGTTAACACTATTTCTTCGCACTGCCTAAGTGGATCTCAGAGGCCACGTAGAAAGAAGCGCGTGGTTGAGATCTGCTCCACCAGGTGCCGCTACGATCCCAACTGCTCACAAGAAAACCGTCTGCTCTTTCAATGAACTCATTCAACTAATTTTTATTAGTTATCTAGACAACTGATTGGCCCTTATCTTAAGTAAAACTTACGCTCTGATATCATACGTATCCAATATAACTTGAACCAAAACCATCGATTTCGTACCAGTTTTACTTTTAGAAGACTTTTTCTGAGCAGCGGCGAAGAAATATGAGCAGAACATAGACAATTGTCTTGAAACAACATTTTTCATGTGACAAAATGTCTCTTTTGTGTGTGCGCAAGTGTTTTTTGTTTCTTCATTTTCTTTTGTTTTTTTCCCACTGTTATCACCACTTTGTCATACTGTGATCAACACTTTGCATCATTGTAATTACTACCGGTGTATCATTTCATTACTATTTCATTTTGTATACAATTATTTTCTAGAAATGTATAGGTTTACTGTTATGCTATCTGTGCTGCACCTGTTGCGAACCCCGGGGGGGGGGGGGGGGGCAGAGGCCACCGTCAGGCGACTAAAGCCTTTAGCCTCTGTCTCCTCAGGAAATACCTGAAATAAAGCTGAATTGAATTGAATTGAATATTCGAAAAACCGGAAGTAAGTTCTCGGCCGGAAGTGCTTGAAAGAGAAGCAGAAGACCAGCAGTGCGCACTGCAGCGTGGACACTTGAAATTCAACGAGGTCTCGGTTATGCACAGAATATATACTACGTCTTGGTTATGCACAGAATGTGATGAAACTGGTGACGTGGAACACTTAATTTGGTCTTTCCGGCGCTTCAGTGCGTAAAAGAAAGCCCTGCTAGACAGTACACAAAGAAAGAGGATTTCAGAACGCGTCTGTATAGCAGATAATGTTCCCCGAAGAACCGAGACTAGTGCGCGTGGAGGTTTCACACCTTCTAATTAAGTCACTGTACTTTGGGTAACAGCGCAACTTTCGTGATCGCGATAAGTACTTATTGACGTGATCCCTCGCCCTTAATCTTGATGTTGCATGATTCTGCTACTACAACATAAAGAATAGAAGGGGGGGGGGGGCGTGCACAGGTGAACCATCGGTTATTCTTCACGAGAAGGAATTGCTCTTTTTAAATCAGTCATGCTAAGCTTATAAACAAAGTGCACCGGGTGTCCTGGGCATGTCCGGCTTTTTTTCACCTATATGTGTGCGTGATTTTCATCAAACAAATTTAGTTGTGTGTCAGCGCCGTGTCCTGTTTTTTTTTTTTTCCTTTGTCGGTGTCAAAAGTTGCGCTGTTAGCCAAAGTACGATGAATCAACGCCAGCTGGCCCAACTTGCTGTCTTGCTCCGGCATATTGCTAATCGTATATCTACACTATGGTAAACTGATAGATATTTGGTATAAAACCCATGAACAGTGAAATATACGAACAGCCCTAACAATTGCCGGCCCAGGTTGCCAGGCTATACTACCACCTGTATGGAAAACACCTCAAACGTGCGTGCTGCGCATACAGGTTGAAGCATGCTCGCGCGCCGTTCTTGAGAGAACTTCGGTGGCGACGCACTTGCTCGTATACGATACGGCGGCGGGCGTCGGGAGCCGTGGCACACCGTCGTTTGGAAAGTAGAATCAGCTTGCCCGAGGGGTAAAAAAAAAAAAAAAAAACAATGGGCAACGCGGCCGCCGCGAGTTATGCACACGTGACGGGTCTCGGTTGCGCGCCGCATTTTCCTTCATTGTCTCGCGAAACGAGCACGACTCTAAAGCACGAGATCGCGGCGGGTAAAATGAATAAATAACTACGCTATAATAAATCGGGGGTAGAAAAAAAGAAAAGACGCTTACGTGGCATACAATAGCTAGATCGCCCTTTCTAAAACCTCCATGCTTTGGCGCTTTCTCTGATGTCTCCTTTTATGCCTCGAGAAAGCGGGTACGGAGACGCGTAAAACGACTAGAAATTGAAAAATGGCGAGAACGACCTCGGCAGGTCGTTCTGTTCGTGCTTTCTTTCCGGCTGTCCCGCGTTTGCGATGAGCGACCACGTAGCACGCGACTTGACGCCCCGTTGTTCCACTCGCACCGCCTCTGTGTGGTTTTCCTCCAGTGTGTCGTGTCGTATTTTTTTTTTCTGCGTTGCCTTCTCTGCGAGCGACCCGAGTTTCGTAGCGGGCGTAATTCAGGCTGTGTTCTATTTGTTTTTTATTAATTAGTACTTTTTTTTTCCTGTTCGAAGCCAAGTTCAAACACGAGGCCGCCCGAGGTAACAAATTTTGTTGGCGATGCAAGAGCGCGCATACACCGCGACTGCTTTGATGCCTCCCTGCTTTATCCTCGGCGGAACGTGTGCGCGCGCCAGAAATATAGGCCTACATGTGACTCGGTTGTACTCCACTTTCATTGACTTTTCGCAAAAAGCCACGTTCACTGCACGGCGTGCACCGTGATACCCACGCCCGCGGCTTAAATGGTATATGCGTATCTGAACTATCTCTATTCAGATGTGCTGGTAGCTGACTCTCGCTCCAAATATCGTATACACCATGATTCGCAAACACGCGGCACGCGGGCCGCACGCGGCCCGCGGCTTCACACGAAATAAAGTTTTGTGAGTTTGCTAAATAGTGCTCGCATTGTTTTCTCGCCTATTGCAATTAATAGCGTTTTGTTCACTTAAGCTACAGAGGCAGGGCTGGTCTCGAGCATTTTTTTTTTTCGTGAGCCACCCCATGCGGTCACTATGAGTTGAAACATCAACGTGGAACGAAAACTATATATTTCAGAATCGGCGTCCAGATTTCAGTCACTGTGGAAATCAGTACTAATATGTTTTTAAAAACCTGACGTCAAATCGCCTTCAGAAGTGACCCATATGTATGGGATATGGGAAAGGCGTTGTTTCAAATGGCAACGTTAGGTGCATTTTGATTTTCGTTCGAACTCCATGAGGACGCCGCGCCGTATGGGGACGCTCCATTGCCCAACCTTCGGAAAAATACCGTCGTTCTTTGATCAACGCCGCTCCCTTCTCTCCTGCACCTCCGATTTGGCGACTGCATTCACGCGAGATAACGTGCGCTTTCACTTCTTTATATCTTGTTTTTTTTTCGCCTAAATGCCATGCTAAAAGCTCTCCGTGTGCATGCGACGCGCCTGTCAACAGCCGCGCTGCGTGGAACGCTAGCGTTCCATCCAGCGTTTCAGTGGCCCTATACTCGAAAGCTTCACTTGGGACCTACGACGGCGCGCAACTGTCGACTTCTTGACGGCAGCAAAATATAAAGAAAATAAAAAAGGTTTAGGAGAGGAGCCGGCCGAGGAGAGACCAGATGGCGGTACTTTTCCGAAGGTAGAAAGGCTTTATTCCCGCCAGTTGCACAGTGCGCCTAGTTGTTTCGGAGAAAGTATAAAAAGGGGGTTTTATAGTTTTTAGCGCTCAGTAATATGGCCTATAGCTGCCACCATATGAATATTGCATGCTATTTCTCGCGTCAAGCCACTCAAAAGCGCACGGCCTTTGTCGTCATTGCCCCATGACGAAACGTCACTTCCCGTAATAAAAATAGCCGATGTGTGTCGCCGTCGTAGAGTTTCTCACAATAATACCTAGAGGGATATCTGGCGCCACCGTCTATGCGAATTTCCTAAGGGGCGCTGTGCCGCGATGGGAATGACGGTATATGTGTCCGCGAGGCTTGTGTTGGCTGGTGTTGAGCAAGGCTTCGGCGAAAAAGCGGTTACGACTGCGCAAATAAAGCTTCGCTAAAAGAAAGCTTGTATAAACGCATCTTATTCACGCGTATTATATTCTCGAATAAAAGTCCACTCACCTGGCGGCATAACCAAACGGCGAAATAAACAGACGACAAACAGTCGCAGAATGAACGCTGACCTTTTTGTCGCCTGCCTTCCAAGTTTAGCGGCCGTTTTTTTTTTACTTTTTACGCTTCGTGAAATTGTACATTGACACAGAAGTTTTCAAAGTTAAATAAAACTCGTTTCTGTGCAATGATAAATAAAGAAATAGCTTACAACGTGCTCCTTCAGTACGAAATCAACCATTTTTGACGCGCGGAACGCGTTGAAGCCAGACGCGTCTTCGAGGTGTCCGGGCCCTTCGTGAAAGAGGCCGATTCGAACCAAGTCCGAATCCGACATATCCCAGCATTCCCATGCGTACAACGGCTCGCAAAGCCAGTTTTCGCTCTAGGCAACTGTAAGAAACTCTGTGGTCACTGCAGTCCGAAACCAAGGTAGTTTATCCGGTGAAATAAAATTATAACAGCTTCGTTTTCGGCGCTGTCACTTGCGCCACGATATCGGCGCATTCCATTCCACAGTACAAGAAGAAGCGATGAAAACGACATGCTTAATTTGTGCCGCAGGTATTCTTTAACGCATGCAATGACATCGTACAATACACGGGCCTCAAGCATTTCGCCTCCATCGAAATGCGACCGCCGCGGCCGGAATCGAATCCAATTTCGAGTCAGCAGCCGAGCACCCACTATACGACTGCGGCGGACACCTGAACATGCCCAGGATACAAAAATATACGTTCGACAATTGCCCATGTTCATTAATCAAGAATATGTTTGGGTTTCTAGCTTGGCTCACCTATAGTTGGTTGGTTTCGTGGTTAATCAGAGCAGTTCATTATTGCACTATGTCCAAGATATAGGCCCACTCTATACTATGTTTCATACATCAAATGCAACGCTGTGGAAGCTATGCGAGAAGTTGGGTGAGCAAAATGTGTAAGTCCGCGCGTCTCGTGCTTGGATTTCGTCGTTGTAAACGTAGCCTCTGAGATTGGTTCCAGCTTCGCGCTACTGGAACTGACAGCGGAGGCCACAATACAGAAACAAGGAGAAGTTCAGAACAACCGATTTACAGCCGTATCAATAAGGTGATTTCTTTATTTATAAGGCTTAAAGCATCTTCATTTATTGCTTATTCTAAAAATGCAAAAAAAAAGATATTACGGGTGGTAAAATCATTAAACTATTCCTTGGCGCAAACGCATCTACTGCAAGAAGTATCGCTAGCTTCGATAGTGTTGCACCTGATGCATGAGACGGAGCATAGTGGTGCGCTGATCCTGGCCTTATTGTCATAGCAATGTGTGCCGACCCTGACTTCTGTGTAAAACATTGCCGCCAAAACAGGAGCGGCCAAGGAACGCCCGCACGCCTGAAGTACTTCGATTTCGACATACATCCGCATGGGCCCCACAAGCCTGACGTGCGTAGTCTCACGCTGCAGTGATTCGCGCAGTACTTCGTATTGGTAAGGCCACAAACATTTCTTATTCGTCCCTGCATTCGGAGTAACGGTGCGGTGTTTGTCCACCCCAGCACTGCAGAGTGCAACACTGCTCGATCGCGTTACTCTCGTTAATCTTCCTTATGCATATAATAATAACGATTGCTGGGGTTTCACGTCCCGAAACCACGATATTATTATGAAAGACGCCGTGGTGGAGGGCTCCGGAAATTTCGACCACATTCTTTGACGCGAACCTAAGTCTAAGTCGGGTCAAGTCTCTAGTATTTTCGCCTCCACCGAATAGGCGACCCCAGCAGTCGGGATTGAACCCGCGACCTTCAGGACACCAGCCGGGCACCATAACCCCTAGACCACCGCGGCGGTTGCTTATGCTGTAATAGATTGAGCGCAAATGGACGGGACACAAGAAGACAAGACGAATCAGTTGATTCAGCGGAATTTAAGATAACTTTTTAAATAATTTTTTTTCACGTGATGTGTGCGCAGGCGCGCTTGTGGTGTACTATGCTTTATATACTTATGTTTTTTTCTGAATAAAACCAGTTGGTAGTGAGCGCTCGTGTAGTCGTCTTGTCTTCTTGTGTCCCGTCCATTTGCGCTCAATCTATTACAGAATGAACCAACACGCCAAACAGAGCATTTTATCAGGTTGCTGCATATATAAGTCACAAGTCCTGAAGTAAGCTTGTATCTACCGTCGATGACATAGATTCTTGAGAAGCCACATGGACCAATGAGGCTGTTACGTGGCTGCATTCTGTGGTGAACTCCGTGAAGCGTTGTCTGCACGCTACAGGAACCTATAGGGCAGGGGCAACGCCAGAGAATTTCTTCGGGAAAAGGGGGGATAGGGGTTTCAACCACCTTTATGTATGTTCGTGCGTGTGTTTGTGTGCGTGCGTGTATATATACACATGCAAAATTGAAAAGTTTTGGAGGCTCAATTCCCCCCCCCCCCCCCGAAATTTTTCTCGGAGGCGCCGCGCAACAGCGCCCACGGTGGAGGAGGCCGAGCGTGAGAAGCGGCGAGTGGAAGCAACAGAAACGGAGGAAAACCAGGAGACATGTAGGCATAAAGATGTCAGGCAACCTATGAAAAGTGGGACACACAATATCCTGTCCCCCTCTGGCATGTAATACCCAAGTATGTGCAAGAAAAGCGCGCGGGAGTGGAGAGAGGAAGGAAGAGAGGGCAAGTGAGCATGCATGCGCGGTGCCGCAGCTGGAGGCCGTATTGTTTTGACACCTCGAACAATTAACGCGCTCGTAGGCCCGTGGATCACTTAATCACGCAGAAAGACAGCTTGCTACCTGCGGGGAGAAAGTAGGGCGTGTTGTATTCTTCGAGCGGTACAAACAGCGGCCAACCATTAACCAGAGACGCTGGAGGTGGCCGTTGATGGGCGACGCGGGCAGAGGAAGAAAGACAGGCGGATAATAATAAAGAATGTTCCGTTGGCCGGGCATCATTAGGTAGCTTGTATTAACACGCGACCTTTCGCGAAGCATTAAACGTGGTTCACACAGGAAGTCGGAGTGTCTTTGAGTCAGGTGTGTGTGTGTGTGTGTGTGTGTGTGTGTGTGTGTGTGTGTGTGTGTGTGTGTGTGTGTGTGTGTGTGTGTGCGTGCGTGCGTGCGTGCGTGCGTGCGTGCGTGTGCGTGTGCGTGTGCGTGTGCGTGTGCGTGTGCGTGCAGAGACTAATGAGTGAGCAAAGTACAATGGCGCGCGACATTGCCTATATAACGATTCCAGAGCCATGCAGTGAACCTGCTCGTAAGACTAAGCGCTGGTTTGTGTTGCAACTGAATGACTAAGAAGACCGCGGATATTATTGTCCGCATTCACAAATAACTTTGTACTCTACAGGGTTTCTTAAAAAGAGTTAATTTCCGGCCATTTCTGTGCACGTTAAGGACCCCTTGAGGTCAAAATTATCCGAAGCCCTCCACTACGCTTTGGGACGTTAAATCTAACAAACAAACAAACAAACAAACAAACAAACAAACAAACAAACAAACAAACAAACAATTTTACAGATCGGTGCCATAATATTAGCAAAATGCTCTTATGACGGAATTGTTCGTAAAGGCAGATTATTGCCCTTACGTATTCCTGATGATATGCATATATTAGCTAGAGCAGCTAGTCAACGGCAAAACAAAAGCACGAAGCAAAATAGGCTTGTAAATTAACCTCCTCGTTGCGTTCCTAACAATGTTCATAAGTTGTGTGTCATTGAGATGATATCGTATCTTTCCTGAAAAGTGATGAACCACGGCAGAGCGAGTGATTTAGTAGTGAAGTATAGTTTCAAGTAAAAATTTTATTGGCCTATAACACACGCAGCTTAATGTAAGTGTGCACTGAGACATTTGGACGCCACTCGGCTAGAAACTTGTGCATGACAGAAAATTCAAACGTTTTGAGGAAAAACGAAAGTTCACCGTACAGCCCCGATTCTCAGCAAATAATTTAGCCGGAATTTGGTGGACCCACTAAACTGCGGCGTTAATGTGACTAATAATTTTGTCTATTGATGCTCAGTGACGGTGCCGGTCCTTCGGTCCGTAAATATGCGGACCTCAGTTGGCTGCGCCACTTTTGAACGTGCACTACAAAGAACGCACGTATACCATAAAGCGTCCATTGGTTGCTAATGTCTTTGGAAATTTTTCTTTTCACTAAGGAATTTGGGACAGCTTGAAGTTGACGAATTAAAATTGATTTGTCCCTTATATTGCTGTTCCCGTGAAAACAATAAAAGTTATTGGCAGAACCTTGAAAACCGTTTTATCATTTCGAAGTAACACGCTTTTTGAAACATTGTGTAAATAAGCGCCGATGTGTAGGACCGAGCATAGAGTTTCCTAAAATTAACTAGAGGGACTCTGACGCTGCGGTCGTTCAGCCACCATGGGAATGAAACGGATTTGCCTAATCTTCGTGCTTACGGCTTCGAACGCACTTGTGGCTTTGTTTATGGCTGTGTTTTGGTTTTCTTCCGTATAAAAGACGGGATCGTTGTGAACTTCGTGGCCAGATTTGAATCGGTGAGCCTAAAGAAGTTAAAGTGGTGAAGTGAAGCTGCTGACTTTTGCTGAACTTCGTTTTGCGACAAAGCGGATGCAGGCGACGCGGAGCCGAACGGTGCCGAAAGAACGAAGTTTAGACAAATCCGTGTACTACCCATCTATCCCATGCTGGCTGAAGCGCCATGCGTTGCAGCTCCCATAGACACTAGCGCCAGAGTTCCCTCTAGTAAGTATTGTATGAAACTCTATGGGACCGAGTGCTTTCCAGCGCCATTGCATACGGTATTTTTCGTTTCTCGCCATGTCTGTCTTCGCCTTCCTGATTCTTCGCACGCTGTGATGTATGTGTTTGTTATGATATTACAAGTTAAACGTATATGTTATGATAACATATAAGCTTAACTATTATAGGTTAGCATATATGTTATCATAAGCCTAACCACAGTTTCCTTTTTTTCCTCCAATCATTCTTTAAAAAAAACTGATAGCAACCCCGAGACAAGTACAAAGCTCAGAATTCCTTTGAATGACACGACTGCCATGGGCATAAACCATAAACGACCACGTGCTGCGCCGTTTCCATCTCTCTCCAATGCACCATGTAATGTCTCAGCCAGGCCTGTAGCCAGGAATTGTTTTTGAGGGAGGCCCACATGCCGAAGGCCTTGACTATTTGGGGAAAATACCTATTTTCATTACTTACTTTCGGTAAAACACCCCCTCCATCAAAATTCCGGGGAGTGGGGAGCCCCTAGCCCCCAACCCCCCTGGATGCGGGCCTGGCCTCATGATCAGCAATCCCTTCACCAAGGTTTTCTCATGTTGTTCGCACGCCAACTGGTTTCAAACTCACTCTGTCTACTTTTGGGGAAACCCTCAAAGACTCGTGTGTTCTGATTTGCTCCCGTTATCGATCAGCTGAAATACCAACTCGGTCTGTCGGTTCCGGCATGGGGTGCTTCAGTTTTCGCAGCGTCGGGTGTAAGTGAAAGCATGAAAGCACGGAGGCCCCCGCCCCCTCAGTTTCGTTGGCCCCATCACCTTCAGGCTATTTGGCCGGAAGCATCAGCTTTTCACAACAGACTGCTGCGTAGACAGCTATATGAGCTCTTTAGTTTGAAGACCACGAGTTGACGTCAGCGTTGCTGTATGCGAAATGGGGTGCGCTAGCTCTACCAAGCAGTTTTCCTTCGCTGCTGCCACGTGTTGCGTGACATCGACGCAACAGCATGCGAACGGATTCGTATAACGCACTCACCAAGTAAAGGAAACGAGGACGCGGTTTCGTACCTCGTATAATATGCTTATCGCATTAAAGAAAAAAAAATATCCTGCTGTTTATTCACATCATTTCCACATATTTTGAACAGGATGGAGGGTGACTGACACGCAAACAAACTCTTTGCGAAGCTTCGTGAGCTTGCGTAAAATAGACACAGTACGCTATATATCTACTTTATTTTAGCCGGGTGCATTCCATTTTCGCGTATACTAGACAGCTTGCGCCAGTGTCGGACGTCAGTGTGTCGCAACGACTGGAATTGCGACAGAGCGAGTATATATAGCCGGCACTCCGAGGATTGACCTGAAAACATGTTGGATGTTTCTTTAAAGTTCTGATACAAAATCCGTGTTCACGTGAACGATTCGCGCGTTAGAGTGGAAAATTATGGTCGAATATAATGTTGCAGCAGCAGCAATTGTAGTACGGCTCTTCTTTCCGATGTCTACTCAATGACGCCCGTCGTTTGGCGTATACCGTGTTTCTAGAAAAACCAGCGCGTTCCGAGAGCTTAAGAGCAAGGCGTATACATTGTCGGTTAAGAGAAGTGTAGAAGTCACAGGCGCCAAAACAAGGTGCACATCGCGGCTGTGTTTAATCATGATACGCGGCCAGAGGTTCTTATTTTGTAGAATTGCTTTCTCAAGAATAACACAGAAAGAGAGGGCACAGATGTTCCTCCGTTCGGATGTCGCTGCTGTAGCAATTGTGAATGCCGGCAATAACCAAGAGGAACACAATCGCCCTCGTAAGATTTCTGTGCGCTTTGGGTGGCATTTATTATTACTATTATTATTATTAAAGTTTGTTCACACAGCGTCAACGCTGCGCTGTAGCAGCGTATCATAATTTTGGAACAACCGTGCACCAATCATACGTTTTTCGTGAACGCATTGTCCTCCCAGATGGCCGCTTCGAGAAGCCGATGGGAACGTATTTGAAAACCATGCCGCGTTGTGGCGCCCTGTCGATGATTTGTGGCCACTTTTTTTTTTCTGCTGTTTCCCGAAGACGTTGCGTTCATTTCGCATTCTGCGCAAGGATACTTACAAAATGCGTACGCCACACCAACAAAACAATGGCGCCTGGTTTCGCAGGCTGCGTCACAACTTTTCCCATAACACCATACACGCATGCAAGCGCCGTCGCCGAACTCAGTGTCAGATACAAAGCCACGAGCCAGCGCGATCTCGAATCGAGATACCAGGGAAATCAAACCAGCTGTTTCGGTAAAACCGTTTTTTCGTTTTCTTACGCTGCGTTCTCTAATTATGCAGACATATGTGCAGTGTTTGTTCGTGGAAGAACCGACCCGCAGAAACATAAATCGCAATAGAACAAGGCACGGCAGTTCATGTCTGCTCGCGTTGCCGGTTATAGTTATCTCGATCGATTAGCATGCGTGCACACGCTGCTGGAAGTTACCCCCGTGCATGTATCGCTTACCTTATCGAAGTTTAGGCTCCCTACAGGTATATAGGCAGGCAACTGCGCTTTCCGTGTTGGTTACTTTATCGCGCGCCTCATCTCATTCACGATGCGAGGGGGGTGTTCGACAAAATAGCAGCGGGAGCCCTTCGTTTGAGAAGCCCCCCTTGTTCGCCGCGTCGACTGTGACTTGTCGGTCGATAACGGCTTATTAATGGCACCGCTAGCTAAGTGTCTTACAGCTCCACTGCCTCGATGACATCCGCAGATATCGATAATTAAACGTGCGTCTGCGGGGGCGATCTCCCGCCGTCCGTATATATATATATATATATATATATATATATATATATATATATATATATATATATATATATATATATATATATATATATATATATATATATATATATATATATATATATATATATATATATATATATATATATATATATATATATATATATATATACACGGGTGGCCCTGTATATACGCGTTATGCGAACAGAAACGCTGTATAAGTGAACAGAAATTAAAATCGCGCCTTTCCTTTTTTTTTAGGTAAGACAGAAAGCGCATAACAAACGAAGGAAAAGCGACGAAGGCGCCGTAAAATGACAAATGCGAATTATATGGCGCTCGGATTTGGTGATTTGTTGGTATACGTCGCCCGCAACGGCGCCATATACTATACAAGCCCTGGACCACGTGTACACGACCATTGCTTTTTCTTGAATATCTGTGTCGAACCGGGCGCGTGCGCGGTAGCCCTATCACAGTGAACATAGTTGCCCGGTCAGTCGGGTGGGTCGGGACATGCAGAACTTGCGGCTAATCCTTATATTGATGTCAAGAAACCACCCATATATACTGTGGCCGGATGGTGCGATTGACTCCAGCGACAGTATATACATGCGATATATGGCAAGCTTGTTTAACGACCCGAGGCAGTGACACGGATCGCACCCGCTGAGTATGCGGAATGGCACGAGGAAACTTTTAATATTCGAAGAGCCGCTGTTTATTTTACCGACGGAGAAAGAAACGTTGCACAGAGCTGCGGTTAAGTAATGCGGGTTCCGAAGCAGCGTAGGTTGCGGTACGACACAACAAAGGCTATAGTTGACTTGCGATTAGACCTCCGTCGACTCGAGCCAACCTGCTGTTAAACCATTTCTTGCTCGTCCTACTGGATATAATCGTTAATAAAGCGTGGGTCCTTGCATTCAACATTTTGTGTGTGTGTGTGTTAAAAAAAGGTGCATAAAAATTTCGTTCATGCTCGTGTAATGTTTTCCTTCGCACAGGACATCATTTCAGCAGCGTCTCTATAGTATATACGTATTGACTGATAAGGAGCGAAAACTGGACTATGAGTTTGGCATGTCCACGCTGGACAGATGAGAGCGACACGGGCAATTCTGCCGCTGCTTCTGCCCTGGTGGTTGCGGTACAAGCTGTGGACCACGTGTATACATGACCTGTATGTATACATCGGGAAAGTAATTGCGAAGCGCCATGCGCAACGGAACGGCACTGTTCGGACGTTTAGTTGTCATTTGGAATTTTAAAAATAATAATAATGAATAAATAAATAGAATAAAAATTTGAAAAATAAGCAGAGCGACCACTGCGAAAATCTTTTATCGTATCTGAAATATCACAGTCTTTTTGCTTCATTTTCGTGCAGTCTATTACGCCCAACTACAACTTAAAGCGTGGCCTCATTTATGAGCTTTGCGTAAGGAATCACGATCACTGCATATCAAAGCGAAGTGCACAGCATCAGCAGCGCAAGCGCGCATAAACTATATATTGTCTCAATGGCATTGCTTCAAGGAGGTGCTCTCTGAACCCAATTTTCTTTACGCCGGGTTTAATGTAGCCCACGAGCTCGTACCCCGGATCGTTCAATGCCTGAAAAAAAAAAAAAGAAACACGGTGGTGATTTTGTTTGTTTCGATATCTAGCTAGAACCGGTGCCTCAAGCTTTGCCGTAAATGTATTTCTTCTGTGTTGCTTCGCTCGTGACGCGTCAGCGCGGAAAGAAACAACTTCCTTTCCCGAACTGAGACGCGCGTCGATTCCTTGGCTGATCGCGTTTAGAAGAAACAACAACAACGTAACGCCGCCGGAAGACGAGCACCCTGGCAATCCCCGCGAGGGTTATAAGCGCGTTCGATCATCGGGTTGACGGCGCGTTTCGAGCTAAGCGGCGCGCGCTGCTTTTCACCTTCCTTCGTATATAACGTCTCTGCCACGCGCGCGTGGGAACTTGGGCTGCTTCTTCCCACGGTGGTTTCCCCGTGGATGCACACTCGCTGGCCGGAAGACGTCGCACGAATGGGCGCATTGCCGCCGTCCTCGGTGTTATCTCATTGCTCGCCTCATTTGCCTGTTCTTTAATGCGAATGCTTTCCGTGCCTCTTTTCTTTCCGCGGGTTTTGGCGTTCGTCGCCGTTTGATCGCCGGATGTAGATGCATATAACCAACTTGCGCCACCGGAGTATGTGCCACTGGCTACGTGCAGGCCCCGAACACGTAGCATATAGGCACCGGACATTTAATTATCACGAATCTTGTGCCCATTCTCGGCCAATCCCCGGGGATGGACGGGCATTGTGTCACGAGTGGCACGAAGGCTTTAATGTATTTCTACACGCCCACTCTATTAGTGTCTCAGCGACTGTGGTGTTGCCTTGATGTAAGCATTAGATCGCGGATTCCATTGCCGTACACGGCGGTCATATTTCGATGAAGGCGAAATGCAAAAACGCCTGGCTATTGAGCTTCGTTGCAGAGCGGCAAAGGAGTGTGTGTGTG
Organism: Rhipicephalus sanguineus; assembly: GCF_013339695.2. Taxonomy (NCBI): domain Eukaryota; kingdom Metazoa; phylum Arthropoda; class Arachnida; order Ixodida; family Ixodidae; genus Rhipicephalus; species Rhipicephalus sanguineus. The sequence continues at coordinate 334,851,380 of NC_051176.1, forward strand.
GCAAAGGGCTGTGTGTTCGTGCGTGCGCGCGCGCGTGCTTGTGTGTGTGTGTGTGTGTGTGTGTGTGTGTGTGTGTGTGTGTGTGTGTGTGTGTGTGTGTGTGTGTGTGTGTGTGTGTGTGTGTGTGTGTGTGTGTGTGTGTGTGTCAAGTGAGCACTGATTTGAAAAAGCAGTTGGAGAGCTAGAGCACGCATACCATTTCGAAGGATCGTTTCATTTAGGTAATTGGAAACTATTCGCACGAAATTGACGCTTATCTGATAGCAGCGTGATATGTAGATGGCATATAGGGACATGGGTTTCAGCCTTGAGATGAACTCAGATAAAGTGGTCCGCCGTCACGTGACCTCGAAGCTCTCCGGCACGCCTGCGGACAAGCTTCTCTGCTTCGGTAAGCATGTGTAATTGGCGCACAGCTCCACTCATTGCATATCCGTCTTCCTCGGCAAAACGCGGTTTCGCGCGCCTCGGCGGCAGAGCCGAAAACCTCGCAACGCATGCGTTCTTAATTACAGCTGCGTTGCTGGGCGTTCCACTTCTTCTTTTTGTTTTTGTCCGGCCTGGTATTATCCTGCTGACGCGGTCCGTGTCGCGATTAATCGGCCGCGCGTCAATCAAGCCCCCCTGCCATGCCAAGCGCGCCGGATCTAAGGGCGGCCCTGGGCGCGGCTAATTTCGCCGCCATCTCGATCGCCGCCACTTCGTGCATTTCGTTTTTTGTTGGTCCAAGGACTCCGGAGGTGCGCATGTAGTGCGTATAGCCCGAACAACTCCGCGTTGTCGTTCTTGCAGCGTCGATTTAGGAGATGACCCGTAATTATTCTCATTTCTTCAACTACTACTATACTACTAATAAGACTGCCCCGCCGCTCTGTCGACTGCCGGGCCCATGAATGTCCCCCCAGCGATACCGCGCCGCCGCAGCGCTGCCAAATGAAGGCAATGTCGAAACGTAATAATCAACCCCGCCCATTCTGTATGATAAGGCGATCGAAACGAAGATTGGCACGAAATGATCGCGTGTGGTTTTGTTTTCCACTTCGTTTTCTCCACCATTTTCGTTTGCTTTTTAAAAAGGTAACTTGGAAGTTATGGTGGTCTCCTGCGGTGCTCGTAGTGCCTTCTTAGTTTTACAGTCCGACCCACCGACCGCTTTTCGGTAAGAGAGAATGTAAACACTCCATTCGTGCGCGGTGGAGAACCTTGGGTAACGAAGAATCCCCAATCCTCCTAACCAAAGCAGACCTCATAAGCGTCCCTTTGATATCCTGTGTCCTGTGTTCTCGTGTCGTCCTTGTTCCTTTCGTGCCACGTTTTTTTTTTCCTCTTGTATCTTTCGTGCGAATGATCAACGCTAAGAAAGGGAGACGGTGCATGCTGAGGAAGCCAATTAGCAGTATGAGATGTTTGCTCGTCAAACGTCGATTCGAAGTTCCGCTTGAAGGCGTGATCAGGTCTGCGCGTGTGATGAAGTGTACACGTACGTCTGAAAACTTTTTAATCGTCGTCCTATTGTCGTGGCGGGTCCGCATTAGGCTATACGTCATAGTCTGCTACGGCATGCGCGAAGTATGCCTAATGCGCGCGCGCACACACACACACACACACACACACACACACACACACACACACACACACACACACACACACACACACACACACACACACACACACACACACACACACACACACACACACACACACACACAATTACGCGAGATGTAAAACACTTGTATTGGAATCTATACGTTAAGCGACACTTACTTGAATGAATTCAGTTAAATGGCATATGCAAAGAGACATGTGATGCGTAAAGTTGTATTTTGTTTTCAACTTGCGAAAATGTTTATCCGTGCCCACGCTGTTTGGGAGATCCTCGCAGCGTATAGAGGCGAAGCTATATGGGTCCGCACAGGCTATATACATCTGAGAGGCTGTTGTGCGACTATATTATGATCTGGATTTCAAGGAAGGCATTGCCTTCAGGTTCGGCTGGCGTAATACAAGCCGTATTAAAGTCCTCGTGAAGACACCAATCATGCAGTGGTGTCAGCGATCTGACCACCTTCCGACGGTTCACTAATGTCTTTCTCAGTTACTGGTTTCGCGTGTCCAGAGATATTAGTTCGTGCTTGCGGCCCGTGTGTTCTCTTCATATTTATTGGTCCAGTGGTTTAGGACTTGCCCAATTTCTGTGGCTCATACACGCTAGGTGTTTTTGCGCACTGTGTGTGTGTGTGTGTGTGTGTGCGTGCGTGTGTGTGTGTGTGTGTGTGCGTGCGTGTGCGTGCGTGTGCGTGTGTGTGTGTGCGTGTGTGTGCGTGTGCGTATGTGTGTGTGTGTGCGTGCGTGTGTCTGTGTGTGTGTGTGCGTGTGTGTGTGCGTGCGTGTGTCTGTGTGTGTGTGCGTGCGTGTGTCTGTGTGTGTGTGTGCGTGTGTGTGTGCGTGTGTGTGTGTGTGTGTGTGTGTGTGTGTGTGTGTGTGTGTGTGTGTGTGTGTGTGTGTGTGTGTGTGTGTGTGTGTGTGTGTGTGTGTGTGTGTGTGTGTGTGTGGTGAAATGGGTCTCTCTTTCTCTCCTATTATTCCCCTATTACTTTCTCCATGTGTAGGGTAGCAAACTGAACGTAGTCTAGTTAACCTGCCTACCTTTCCGATATATATTCCTTCTCTTTCTCTCTCTCTCTCTCTGCGCACATAGGACGGACGAATTTTGGCTTTGCCGAGCCATATACAGCTTCGCTGTGAAAATCTGCATGTACGCAGCTTGACGAAGCTGACATTTTAAGCTACCCAGTTTCGATTACAGCATCTCCGCGGGCGCGGCCACAGTTTACTTGGCGACCGGCGGGTATAGCAGTCACACACAACCCGGCGTAGGAAGGTAGAGGAAACTTCGCTGCAAAACTTCTCACGCGGCATATGCATCCACTTTCATTTCTGTCTGCCTTCTTGAGTCTATTTACTTACGCATGCGCTATATGCTCGCTCACGGCACGTATTCGCGCGTGGGAGGAAGTGGCAAACACAGCAGCTGCGCTGCTTTCTCGCGTTTGTGGCGTGGAAGGCCGGTGCGGCCTCGTCCTCGTGCACTCGGCGTGCAGCAGGTAGACGTCAGCGCGCTTGTTCGCCCGCAGCTGCGCCCCGTTTCGCGCCCGTCGAGCTCATTCTGCGCAAACGTGCACGTTTGCGACAAGAAGCGCGCCACCGCGGCAGCCTTGCCTTTGTGCACAAACGCCGCGTAGCACGGCATGAGGCGGAGGAGCAACGAAACAAAACAAATGGCCGACACGTTGCAAAGGCTTGTGACACCAGCCACGAGTGACGCATACGTTCCATAGCGGATGTGGGTCACGCGTGATCACACTCGTCGCGACCTTCGTTAGCACTTCTTGCTACCAAATAAATAAATAAATAAATAAATAAATAAATAAATAAATAAATAAATAAATAAATAAATAAATAAATAAATAAAAAGTGAAGAAGAAGGACATCTCGATCATGTAAGAACATTTTGTTCAGGTATATAACCGCAGTGACGGCTCAGCGGCATTCAATACATGTGCAGGGAAAAGTCGAAAGCAAACAATTATACATGTGCATATATACCTTACAGGCATCGCCTTTTATGCCACAGAGCAAACTCCCGTACTAAAAATAATTGTAATAATTTAAAGCAATTACGATGTAAGGTGTTATGATTAGTAGACTTATAGTATGCTATAAAATACACAGAGCATCAAGGTGAAAACCTTGTATCCACGACGTGGCTGCATACAGGACTTGGTCACCCCTTTTCCGCTTCAATACATGCAGTACCGTATAGCCATCGAGGTGTAGCCCCACACGGACGCACGTACTCGCGAATCTGTGGCCACAATTAAAGCGCTGTTGTTTGTGTCCTTCTCTGCCTGGTCCTTCGTCTTTCGCGCTGTTTCCCTCCAATATGTCGTACCAACTCGCCCAAGCAACCACGTTAGCCACAATTAAAGCTTGCACGATCGAATGACGTGCGATTTATTGGAATAATGTAAAATGTTCCGTGCTGGCATGCCGCTTTTAATCGCACGTTCATGTGGCAGGAACCCCTCATTTCCAATTGTATAGAACATATATGGTTTTTCTTTTTCGACAGTAAACACTATTTAACCTGACTGGACACGTGGGGCAGCGACAATCGATCGGATGTAATCTGCTGGCTGCGGAACAGGTATATATGCTTACCTGTCGCATCAGAGCTTACGTGTTAGGTGATGCGCAGATGTAGAAACGAATAGAAAGCAAACTGTGCACGAAAACTGCTTGTTTTTTTAAAGGTAATCCACCGCGTCCTCCTCGTTGTCAAAAATGTCTTCGTACCACGTCGCTGTTTATACGCCCTGTGCCGCCTTTTCCCTGCCACGCGGTCTTCTTGCGGTCGCTGAAGTGGCACTGGGGGCGTATAGTCTATACCTCTATATGTATACGGCAGAGAAGAAAAAAAAAAAACGCCGTAATTGAGAGCCATGCACTCGTGCGACCGCGTGAAAAAAAAGTGCTCACGGGCCCATGCTTTTCCATCATCGTCAAAGCGAATAAATGCCTCCTCCGTCTCAATCCTCCTCCTCGCGGAACAATTCTCTCCCGGACTGTTCCGTTTCCCATCCGTCTGAGCCCTGCGCATCGTCGTGCGCCTCTCGTACTCGAACACTTATACCGTGTCGAGTATAATACGCTTCTTCCTTCGAACACAAAGGGCGACGGCGATCTCTCTGACCCATTATGCGGCTACAGCCGAGACGAAGGAAGAAAATAATGCAAGTCCGCCTCTTACGTAGACTTGTTCCGTAAGACGCGTTATGGATTTTCTTAAGGGAACCTGTAATTTTATGCAATGTTTCCTTCGAACTCTCGGCGCTCTCTTTAAAGTGGACGCACGTCGTGACTGTTCCCGAGCCGATCGTTGTTCGGGCGATCACAGCTTTGGTCGTCTTCCGCATTTAAGCGACGTTGCACACTTCCGGCATCCGGCACCGTGGTGTACTTTATAGCGTCTTGTCTTTTGATATATGGCGTGTATAATCATCGACCCGACCGCAGCGGCCACTAATGACGCGTAGGAGGTGGTGGTTTCGAAAGATCGGGCATACTCATGGCACCAGGCGACTAACGATACAAGAAGCGGCGTTTTCTGGATACGTCTATCCTTTCTGATCGCGAACGCGTGGACGCCCGTGACCGACTTTTCGGTGTTCCTATACTGTACGCAGTGCTTAACGTGTGCAGCGTTGAGTTCCACTTATGTTGTACGAATAAATTCTGCGGTCGCGGGGAAAGCTCGTGAATCATAAGTTGGTTGTTTCGACTGCCCGAAACTGCGTAGTAAAACATCATATAGCGGAGTGTTCCGAATCAACTTTGTTCACCTCCCTTGGTTCTTCAATGCGCCCTTAGACATATAGGAACACGACGTTTATTTTTCTTTGCATGTTGCCTCTACGAAATATGTAGAAAGAAACGAACCTGTGACGTTATGCACATGTCATGCTCACTGAGTCACAACGGTGGCCCCGAAGCTCGGATTCAAATTCTTGTGAAAAGAAACGACGGCACATGAAACGCGTGAAACTAACCAATAAGAGGCAGAACGCGCGGGCAAACAGCGAAATGCGACAGTTGACGTTCGTCTGTAGATGTCGATTATATAGGTCAGGGCCCGAATTCAGAAAGCTTTTTGTTCGTATAAGAGCACTCTGCTACTGGCTGGTTGTCTTCAGAAATGATATTATGTCGAACATCGAGATTGCTTGTAGTTTTCTCTTAGGAACAATTTTGGCGTAAGATGTTGTTGTGAACAAGCATCCTGGGCCCGTATTCACAAAAACTTCGTACACAAGAATTGTTCACAAGAGGCAGTTTCAGCCAATCGTGACACTGGACATATCGTTAGCGAAGTCAACCGACCAGTGGGCGCGAGCACTTACGGAAGAGAAGTTTTTTTGTGAATTTGACCCCTGCTCTTTTAACGATATAGACGATGCTGCCGTGCGCTTTGTCATTTTATTCTTATACACTGTATCCGTACACATTGCTGTGCGTCAAAGTCGCGACGGTCCTCGATGATGCATGGGCGTCTCGTCTACAGCAACATATATATCTCAGACTGACACTCGACATTTCGTCGCGAGCTCTTTGTTTCTCCGCTCCCATTCGTTAATGTCCTTTTCCATCTTCCCTCCCATCGAGTTTCGCGTTTTCTTATACCGAGAATTGACTGAGTGAAGCGAACTCTGTTCTCTGAAAATTTACCAGTTGTTTTGCTCGTGCAACTCTATGAGCCATTTGATACTTGACTTCAGTCTGCGTGCTTTTTTTGTTTTGTTTTTCTTTAGCGCGGCAACGATGACAAGAAGACAGTGGGCGAATACATCGCGGTGGTTTTAAGGGCGACAGCAACAACGACAATACAGTCGTGCTATAGTCGAAGAAAGAAGAACGCCCCCATGTCGTATTTTCTGTGATAACTTTGACGTTGCAGTCGAGCTTATTGTCATACGCAATATAACCAAGAGCAGGCTCGCCTGCGTGACTGTTTGAGCATAACTGATTGCTGACCTCCCATATAGCGAGCGAAGTTCTCGGACCGCGCTCGCGCCTTGATAATAAGCAGAGGCGCGTACTGGGAGCGCTGTCGGAGTCTTTTTTTTTTAGGAGGACGAAAATTTTGTCAACGGGATACGGGAGACTTTTTTTTTTAGAAATATTGAGAAAAACGCAGTTGTTTGCTACTGACATTGTTGATTCGAGCCTGCTTCAACAATTTTTTTTTTTTTTTGTAAGGAGTGTGCTCATGTAATCAAAGCGCCTCGAAATTGCATTGCAGTTAAAATATGGATAACCTACCGAAGCCGGTATTCACGAGCAAATTTTAGATTTGGCACCTGTAGATGCGTAACGCAGAATTAGTATCCTTCAGATTCAAGCATATTATTTTGGCCCACTTTGGCTACACAGAAAAAGTCTAAATGGCAGCCTATAATGAACCGTCGTCGCAATACCGTGCGGCAGCATTAACATCAATTTGTCTATGTTCGGTACCGTCCACTTTCGTACGACATCGGTCAAATTCACAAAGCCTCTCGGGCTTAAGTTCTTTGTGCCGTTGGCCAGTCAGCTTCATTAATCATATGTCCAGCATCACGGTTGGCTGAAATTCCTGCCTTGGAGCAATTGAAGCTTTTGTGTATACGGCCCCGAAAAAGTGGCCGATAGTGCAGGGCGGGAGTTTTCGGTAGACTTTCGGCGCTCGACAAGAACCGGCACATGCAAACAGTCAAAATGAAAGCGACAAGCGTACACAAAGAAGCAAAATGAAAACGGACTTGTACCTAACATCTTCAGACCATTTGCATCCACGCAAATGATTCATATTTTGCGACTCAAAGGCAGCCCTTCAGAGTTTGCAGTTTGCCCTGCGTAAGATCACGAGCAACTGGTGCGTAAAATAAGAAATTGTGACCATCAAGCTCCAGCAAGAGGACACGATGTTATATATCAGTGGCTACCTGGACATAGCGGTATTACTGGTAATCAATTAGCCGAAGACGCAGCCCGTTCAGTTCATGAAGGGTCTAAACCCTCTATCAAATACTGACGCGGCAAGACAACTTTATTTACTGGCTTGGTATCTTGCACACACTTTTTGGCTTCCAAAGGTGTCATGTACATAAACGTCGCGAATTTCCCGCTCCGATGCCACGCCGTTATACCGCCTTCAGATAAGTGTTACATTCACAAAGGCGTACTCGTTTCGCATCAGAATGGCGGACACCTCTGCACTCGACTCTTGCGGAACCGCAGAGGCAATTGAACACGTCCTGCGCAGCTGCGATCCGGCTGTGACACCCAGCGATGCCCGCTGTGGATACTTTTGGACCAAGTCGACTCGATACCAGTTTCTGCAACCAAGATTCTAGGATGTGTATCGAGGGCGCAGAAGGCAACGAAAGCGCTACTCAAATACCTAAAGTCAACAGATCTGTGCGATCGACCGCCTCCCCCAAGTGTGCTCGTGATTCTGTCCATGTCTCTCTTTTCACCCCTTTATCCCTTCCCCCAGTGCAGAGTAGCAAACTGGTAGCAAATCTTTTCCTTTCTTCCCTCTCTGTCTTGCATCCATTTCAAATGCACCCCGTTGCAATAAAAGTCCGATAGCAAGGTCGATAGCGAAAACGGACTGGATGCGGGTTTGTTGTGTGTCTTAGTCACCAAGTGTTCACGGGGCACGCCCATTCGTTAAGCCGATCTAGCTCGCTTAGCTTCAAACAGGTCTCATAGAACCCATTTTGATCAGAGGCTATATTTTGTCAGTGGGCGTTTTAATTGTTAATTGTCCAGTTTTGATTGCACGTAGTTTTAAGTCGAAAGAAACCTAGGTTTTTATTAAGTTAGTGATCAGTATTAATCAACTATACAGTGTAGTCACGAGGTAAAATCACTATGTCAGAGAGATGAAAGGTGCGATTAATTTTGAGGTAACGTACGAATAATAATAACCGAAATACGCACTCAACAGTCCGCCTCGGTGGTACAGGGATTACGGTGCTCGGCTGCTGACTCGAACATCGTGGTTTCGGTCCCGGCCGCGGCAGACGCATTTCGATGCAGGCAAAATGCTAGAGGCCCGTGTGCTGTGCGATTCCTGTGCACGTTAAAGAATACCAGATGGGCGAAGTTTCCGGAGCCCTCCACTACGGCCTGCCTCATAATATTATCGTGGTTTCGGCACGTAAACCCCAGATATCATTATTGGCTACGGAATCAACATATAACGTCCTGGAAATTTACCAAGGTAACTATTTTGTGTCTGTGATAAAGTTGCAAACGTCACGAAAAGCATCTCAGCGACCGAATGCCAGTGACGATGCCCCAAGTGGCAGAATGTTTGTTAAATTTAGTGGTGCACCTATAGTTGACGAAAAGACCCTCCAGAAAGCGCTGCAAGTCTTCTTTGCCTTGAAAATCGGTTGCAAGATAGAAAACGAAATGTTCAATAGATCAATAGATTCAAACGCATTACAAGAGTGACATGAATGGGATAAGGCAACGCCGGACCGGTGTAGATAACCGGTGTAGCCGGTGTAGACCGGTGCAGCCATGAAATACGACAGTGCAGCTAGAAACTTCTAATGCTGTCTTGAGGGAGCAGTTATCACGCCAGGGGAGCTGAGATGCTATTAGCACCTTCGACTAGCACCGGTCGCGCGACCATTTGCCACCGGCGACCGAAAAGCGACTCGGCGCGACCGACGTCCACACCTCCGTGCGACTTATATGCCCGTCGGCACACAGAATTCACGTCTGCTCGCGTTGCTATTGGCACCAAAATAAGTTGACGTCCTTTTCCTGCGCATCTGATTGGTTCAGAGGTTTGCGACTGCAGTCGCGCGACCAGTGCTAGTAGCAGGTGTGAACGAGCCTTTAGGTTTGATTTTTGAGGCCTTCGGGCGCATGCTGCGCATAGCCATGCGCACTTGTCCGATCTCTTTCTCGTCTTCACTTCTCGGAGGTGATTGTCACTGTCTTGAAGGATGCCTTTCAAAAGGCCATTTACATGTCCGCGTTGAAACGGATTCACTTCTCACAGACATTGCCTCTCTCTTCAACAGGAAATACTTCGTGACCTGCACCGAGGATTCCTTCCTCCTGTGGTGATGGACGACTCACTACACCTGCACAACCAGCATGGTGGGTGGCGTGTCGCACGTTTACTTCAATGTTTTGTTTACTCGCCCACGGATGCGAGGCCCTGATACCTCTTATAGTCCGAGCGGTCCCGCGCGCTGCAGTATACGTCAGAACTTCTATACCGAGACATTCTTAATCTGGTCTTCGGCAAGCGGTCTTGCACCGTTCTCGCTTTCATAGAACATTTGTTTATCTTTCAGATGACAGAGGCGACTGTAGATTTGCAACACAGTACGCTAAAGCACCCTGCAGCAATAAAATCGCACGCCGAGACTATCATATACAGCGTGTTTCAAGAAATGTGTCCCGACGTCCTGAAAAATAAGGGAAATGCAATAATTGCTCGCTGCCTTCATAATAACTTTTACATGACAGGAGAAATTAATTGCGGTAGTAATTAATATTAACGTAATTAACTGTTTAATTAGTGGAGACAGGTGGTCTGGTCAAATGGGAGCACTTCCTGCGAACAGTCCATTGCCGCTTTGAGATTTCGAAAAAGCGGACGCTGCTCGTTCTTTCGAGATGTCCATGATGAACGAGAGTCGTTATATCAACCATCATCGACTTCTCCTCGTGGGGGCTGTGCTTGCGATTATAGCACGCATGGTGCACGTATACGTTAAAGAATTGAGAAGAACTAACATCACTGCAATTGTTGTTCTGAACAGTGACGTAATTCTGGTCGTCTGCTAGTTGCGCTCATCTGCGCGGTTTCAGTTTTGCCGGTGAATTTGGTGGAATTTTATTACTCCGGAATAATTACCAGAGGATGCTTTTTCAAAATTTCAAAGGGGCAACGGGCTCTTCGCAGGAAGGACTTAAATTCTCCCATCTGATACGACTGCCTCTTTCCACTAGTTAAAAAGTTGATCATTTAATTTATTTAATTACAGCTGCAATTGATGTCTCTATTCATTCTAAGATGTCTGCCGCTTCAGAAAAAGTAATTATGAAGGCAGCGAGTAAATACTCCATTTCCTTTACTTTTGAAGATTTTAGTACACATATCTTGAAACACCCTGTGGTGTTTCTTTATAACATAGAATACCGCTTAGCGAAGCGTACAATAATGGACTATTTGGTTCGTGCTTCGACATCGAGATAGGACATGGTACAACAACGCAACATAGAAAACAGTGGAAAATGTGTAGGATGTATAGAAAATCAGTCTCGCGTTCTGTCTATAGGTCGCGCGAAAAACTTCGAGGACGCAGATCCTTCAGGCAGCTAACGGCGAGCGTTATATATACACACCCTTTACCGCTGGCAGGACTCAGAGACGGCAGGCGCTGATAAGCGTTTCTTCATTACCTGCGAGATGGCGCGAGGAGCGCAACGGGCGCATTTAAAATTCTTCGGCCAGCTCGCTCGCTTCTTCTAATATTTGCGCAGGGAGAACCTTGCCCTTCCGCTGTCTGCTCGCGCGGTAGTTGCTGCGGGGGGTAGATGTTTCTGCAGCGTAGCAGCGCGTTCATCACGGGCCGCTTTTCTTGCTATCCCATTCATTGCTTCGCCCTTGCGGCGAAACTGTGACTTTTTTTCTGGAGCAGTTTCGACCACTGACGTGGCTCCGTGGTGGAATATTTGACTGCCACTCAAGGTACCTGGCTTCGATTCGGGCTCGAACCCTGATTTCATTCTTTGCATCCGTGGGAATTTTTCGCTCATGGACAACACCGCCGACGCCGACACCGCATTTTCTGCGACACTTGCTCTTTAACGCTGTCGCGTTAAAAGTGTGACTAGGAAGTGTTATAAAAGGAGAGGCGAACGCAGCCTATACATTCGTCGGGGCTCACTGCCACCTGAAACATTAAAAAAGAAACGAAGTGATATGCTCGACATTATCACTCAGTTGTCCGTGCGCTCGCCAGTCGCTCTTGCTCCCCAGGCGTTATATCTTTATCAACTATACACAACGACGGCTCGACACAAGATTAATGATCAATTCCGTGCTCTGGCTCAGTGGCGCGCGCTTATAACTCGCGCTGCACTGAAGGTCATATTTAGTTGTGTTTCGGTTGCGATTCGTAACAAGCTTCGTTGTATTTTTCTTCTTTCTTTTTTTTTCTTTCTCGCAGACGTTATCTTCTTCCTTATATAATGGATCCTTCGAAACATGTAGCTGTAACGTATATACCTTATGATCTATCCATTCGGAGTAATTTATATATGGCACACGCAACAGCGCCCGTGCACCGCGGTTATAGTTCGCGCGTCAAACGCGATCATTGCAGGTGAACGAGTAACTTTTTCCGCACGATCATTTGGCACATGTTCGTGGCGCGTCCAACTCAATCGCGTACTCATTCTTCACACAAGATTAACCGCGAAAAGCGTGGATCGCGTCGTGCCCGACGCGCGGAGAAGCGCGTTTCGCTTGAGCGGGCGGCTGTGTATACTACTGCAAAAGCTGGCATCAAAGGGGCGCGCAGTTGTCGTATAACGAATTCTTTTCGGTTGATGCATCCCCACCCTTTTAAAGCTGGCGTTCATAAGTCACAGCTCTTCGTATGCGGATGTAAACGCCACGGCAGCGTTGGCTATCGCCGTGCTCAGCTTCGGGTCCTCGGTCGCGACATTTTGGATATACAAAGCTGCACGCTCCGCGCCGTCGAAAGCCTTTCGACGAGGCCGTGCATGTAATTATCGTGCACACTGCTACTGTTATAGTAACCAGAAGCCACGCAAATCCAAGAAGCTTATATTTAACAACTGCTCAGTTTGAATGTTCTGAGTTTGTATACTGGCTAAATTCAGTCACAGTGAAGGGAAACTATACCGCGTACGTAATCTTAATTTGACGCAGAGAGCACCGATTACAATAATAATATCCGGGGTTTTACGTCCCGAAACCACGATATGATTATGAGGGACGCCGTAGTAGAGGGCTCCAGAAATTTCGGCCATCCGGTGTTCTTTAACGTGCACCTAAATCTATGTACACGGGCTTCCAGAAAATTCGCGTCCATCGAAAATGCGATCGCCGCAGCCGGGATCAAACCCCAGCCCTTCGGTTCAGCACCGAGCTCCGTAACCACTGTACCATCGCGGCTTAAGAGAGAGCACGGATTATTATTATTATTGTTATTATTATTATTATTATTATTATTATTATTATTATTATTATTATTATTATTATTATTATTATTATTATTATTATTATTATTATTATTATTATTATCATTACCATTATTATTATTATATCGAAGTTGACGAGGACACGCTACAACGCCTGAATGACCCTTCGATGTGGCCCCTCGGATGCCTCTTCAAGCCATTTCGTGGGGAGCTGCGCAATGACATGCTTCATCCCTCTGAGCTAGTGCCTGGAATCGAAAGTGCCGTGTAACGTAGACATATTCTACCAAAATGCTCGGGGTCTGCGTACCAAGACACTCGAGTTTTTCTCTAATGTTCTTTCGTCTTCTTTTCCTATTATCGCTATTTCTGAAACCTGGCTCGGCACTGAAATTCCCTCATCGGACTTTTTTCCCCCGACCTACACCACCTTACGCCGTGACCGAGATTTCAGTGAAACCAAACAGAAAGGCGGTGGCGTGCTGATTGCCATTGACAATTCACTTAAATCCGTTAGACGGAAAGACCTAGAAACTATCGAAGAATCGATCTGGCTAGAAACCAACCTTGAGCGCCGTGAAAAATTGTGGATTGGATGCTTCTATTTACCGCCCAGCATTTCCCCTGCCTCGTTCCACGATGTCATGTCTTCTATTGAACTTGTGATATCTTCTCATAGTGGGCACAGAATTATTGTTCTTGGGGATTTCAATGCACCTGGAATTGACTGGAGCACGCTTACCTTTTCTCATTACAATCATTTCACAGAGAAAAAGTGCAGCCTGCTCTTGGACTTTCTGGCGTTTAATTCCCTAGTGCAACATAATTCAGTCGTCAATTCTAGTGGCAACGTCTTAGACCTGTGTGTGTCAAACGATCAACCCCTTGAAGTTTCCCGCTCCAACATCTCTCTTGTACGTCCGGACAAATTCCACCTACCACTTAACGTAAGATTATCTGCATCAGCCGAAACAACGAGCTACAGCAGTTACGTAAACAAATCTCCAAGATTTGCGTTCAAGCGAGGTGATTACACGGACCTCTATCATCACTTGTCCACCGTTGAGTGGTCACAGGTTACTGACAAACCTAATGTTGATGACCAGGTTGATCAGTTTACGGAGCTTGTACTGAGCAGCATGCTTAATTTTATTCCCCAGTATACACCTAAACAACGTAAATATCCCCACTGGTTCTCATCTGAACTTATCAGTGCACTGAAGCATAAAGATCACGCACACAGGAAATCTAAATGTTCTCCATACAGCGAGTGGAAGGAAGAGTTCAGCTTTTTTCGAACTCTCTCTAAACGCCTATATAAACGGGATCATAGTTCGTACATTGAATTCTTAGAAAAAAGCGCCTCTGACAGGCCGGCTGAGTTTTGGAAGTATGTACGTAAACGGTCTAGCAAAAGCGGAGAGTCCTTCAGACTACTAGACTCAAATGGGGTAGAAGCATGCCGTCCCTGACTGTTTTGCCACACATTTCTCATCCGTTTATAAGGCCTTAGACTCCAGCACTGATATCAGACAACAGCCCAAGGCAGTTCGCTCATTAAGTGCTTTGTCGATGGATGAAAATCTTATCAGCGAATGCATTAATCGCTTAACACCATCCTTATAATGTGGCCCAGATGGCATCCCCTCCGCCATACTAAAAGCATATGGTACTATATTTGTCCCAGTACCGACTACGATATTTAATAACTGCCTGGACACTTCCACATTTCCTAGCATGTGGAAAACTGCTCGTGTTTTCCCAGTATTTAAGTCGGGCTCTAAGACAGATGTTTCTAATTATCGCCCGATTTCTCTACTATGTGCCACATCAAAGATCTTCGAACTGGCTCTTAACAAAATATTGTCTTTTAGTGTGAAAAACTCATTGATTCCAAATCAACATGGTTTTCTTGCTGGCCGCTCAACTACCACAAATCTTGCTAGTTTCATGACGCAGATCTCCACACCTATTTCTCAGAGAGGACAGGTTGACGTAATCTACTGTGACCTGAGCAAGGCTTTTGACGTAGTCAGCCACACACTGATTATGGTTAAACTTGCGAACTTTGACGTTGACTTGTCGATTGTGAATCTCTTGCACAGTTATCTGCTCAATAGATCTTGTTATGTTGCCGTAAATGGCCAGACCTCTTCTTTGTATAAAGTGACTAGTGGGGTCCCTCAAGGGTCGGTATTAGGCCCACTCCTATTTTTAATTTACGTTAATGATGTTTCTTTTGCCATTCGCAATTCTTCTTTCCTCTTGTATGCCGATGACATCAAGATATTTAAGGAAATTCATTCAGTTAACGACTGTCGCTTGCTGCAGTCAGATTTGTGTTCTTCTTCCGAATGGCGCAACGGCAATAACCTTTCTCTAAATACCTCAAAGACAAAATTCACGTCTATCACTCGCAAAACATCTAGCGTATCATTTCAATACTTTGTCAATTCTGTGCCGTTATGCAAGGTTTATGAAATCAGTGATCTTGGTGTTGTTGTTGACAGCGCGTTAAACTTTTCTTCTCACGTTAAGCATGCTGCTATGCGGGGCCTTCGTTCTCTCGGATGTGTTTGTAGAATATCTCGAGAATTCAGGTCTCCCATGGCCCTACACAAATTGTACACGGCAATATGTCTTCCGCAACTTGAGTATGCGTCCGTGATATGGAATGGCATTGCTCAATCCAGCGGTAACACCATTGAACGAGTCCAGAAAAAATTCCTCAGCATATATAACCATCGCTTTGCTAAAAATGACTCTGGATCTCGTTCAAGTACTGCTGAATCATTATCACTGCCATCACTTCACTGCCGACGAAATCGTTCTGATCTCTTATTTCTCTACAAGCTAGTCCACGGTATCATATCCTGCCCTGTACTTCTCAATTGTGTTAATTTTCGAATTCCGCGTAAGTTAACCAGAGAGAACAGACCGTTTCATGTACCCGCCTGCTTCTTCCAACACTCTACCGTTCACAGAATACAAAGTCTTTATAATATTAATTTTCTTGATCTTGACGTTTTTCATAGTCCACAATCATTGTTTTTATCCGAGCTTTGCACTGTTTTCACATAGTATGGCACAATGTACAAAGTCTTCCCTTCTCCGTCTTTCCGCATAGTTGTATATGTGCAATCTAATTTTTTATTTCCCTTCAATATTTCTCATATTGTCTTATTTTACTCCTCCCCTTTTGTGTTCATTTCTCTTTGTCTACGTGTTTTTGCTCTTTTCATTTCTGAAGACTGTGTATTATTGTTTATTTTTATTGATTTTTTTTTGCGTGCGCCTGCACAAAGACCTCACGGTTGTTCCTGGGCACGTTAAATAAATGATTGATTGATTGATTGATTGATTGATTGATTGATTGATTGATTGATTGATTGATTGATTGATTGATTGATTGATTGATTGATTATTACCTCCTGCGACAGACAGTGGCGCCTCCAATATACCGTGAGTCGCTTTTGCGATAGCAGCGCCCTCAAAAGAGGTACTCATCAACCAAATCTAGCGTTATGGCGGACTTGGCGACCACCATTTAGTGACAAGGCAAGATTTGGTGAGTATTCCTATCCCCGCTTTTCGAAGGCAAGACAGTCGACAATTTCTCGAACTGTGAATTTTCCAACGAAATATGAACCGAATAGCAAAGACGATTTTCGTACTCGAAATGGCGAATATTTGCCTACTTGCGGTTATGATGAACTTTAGGTGGCGGCGTCGGTCGATTAATTTCTAGCCGCTTACGGAAAGGTATACACTAGATCATGAGCGAGACCTGACGTGAGTGAAGAACTGTAGCGTTTAATTGCTGCGAGCGAAGCACACTTCAAATGCTGTCACCCCGAGAGAAACTAGCGAAGAAAGAAAGCAAGGTGAAGCGCGAAGCCCTTCTTTTGCCGCTACTGATGGTCGAGGTTCTTTTTGTTTTGCCCTATATCGTTTCTTTTGCTGACGTGGACAGGGAAGAAAAAAAAAATGCTTTAGCACGGTCCTATAAGACCTGAGTAGAGCCTCAAATGGCGACGGTAGTTGAATGCCGCAGCCTCTTAAGCGGTCCTTTCTGGCTGCAACCGCGCTGTCTCGCTCGCCGTCTTTCCGTGCCGAGACGAGGTCGGGGGTCAAACCCATTCCGGGCCCGTTCGCACGCACAATGCGATTGCGCGCTAACTGCGGCGCCTCCCGCCTGCCTGCATGCATGCATGCCCCGCGGGCCGCTCCTCGCACGCTCCTATACCTCGTCGAGCAGCGCAGCGCAGGAGGCATACACGGAGCGGGGTTGCGGCGCAGTTGCTCAGCGTGGTGCTGTCTGTGTTCCTTGATGTGGTCGTGATAATCGGCGCATGATCATGAACTTGCGAGGATTGGGCAGCGTCCGTGCTCCACCCATCTGTGACAGTATTAGAAGCTTAGTCGATTAATTAGCGATTTTCGAGGACTGAATTCATTGCGCGTGCGTGTGTGCACGCACAGAATTGGCTTCAGCTGCCTGGCTCGTTGAGAATGTCAGGACTATCTCAAGCTAACCGTCACTTAAAGCATTCTGGCTCTTATTAAATAATAAAAAAAAAACTTTTTCTTCCGTGACAGGCAAGTGCCTGTTAGTGCAAAATCGCTGATTGTTTGGCGTTCCAGCACAAACGTGGCTGAATTTTGTCGTCTGTAATGATCGTGTAGCATGCAGACGTTGCTATCTATCTATCTATCTATCTATCTATCTATCTATCTATCTATCTATCTATCTATCTATCTATCTATCTATCTATCTATCTATCTATCTATCTATCTATCTATCTATCTATCTCTAAACATACATACATACATACATACATACATACATACATACATACATACATACATACATACATACATACATACATACATACATACATACATACATACATACATGTATGCGCCCCGTTGTCTAGCGTGTATGTTTGTACTGATTGACAATTTTCCCCCGCCACGGTGGTCTAGTGGTTATGGCGCTCGACTGCTCACTCGAAGGTCGCGGGATCGAATCCCGGCTGCGGCGGCTGCATTTTCGATGGAGGCGAAAATGTTCGAGGCCCGTGTACTTAGATTTAGGTGCACGTTAAAGAACCCCAGGTGGTCCAAATTTCCGGAGCCCTCCACTACGGCGTCTCTCATAATCATATCGTGGTTTTGGGACGTTAAACCCCAGATATTAGATTGACAATTTTCGTCAGTCGGTTTTTGGTGTAGCCCACGGTAGCCTAACCCGGTGAATAAATATATGTAACCTGCACTAAGACAGAGCTGTCTTTTGGCCAAAGTATAGTTGCCGCATTTCTTTTTTCAGTCTGCGACAACATGGTGCGAACGCGCCTCAGCTTCCACCATCTCACGAACTCGCCTTCGCGCTCTCCGTGCAAGTTTCAGAACGCGAAAACGAATGTGCCCATATTTCGCGTTTAAAAAGGGTGTCCCCGGCACACATCTTTACACTAAATAACGGCAACGGCTGCGTGTACCTGCATGCTTCGATCACCTTTCGTTAAATTTTGAGGTGGAACCGATGTTATGAAAATTTACACTGGGTAAAAACTACGCCGGCAGGCGCGACGTTATACACCTTGTAGCATTGCGTCTGTCACGCCTCAGGTAAACGCTACACATTTGTACGCGTTTCGAAGCTTTATTTTTTACCCCGCGGACTGACCTCTCGCTTTCAGGACTTGCGAAGTACATATTTATCATTTCTTCTTTAATTGAATCCTGTAGGCCTGTTCAGGCCTATACAGGAAAGGGCATAAAAGATATAAATATAGATTCAAGAGGTGTAAGCTCGGGCGGATGTCGTTATTATTTTAGGTATAGGTCGCCGTTTACTTTAAACGTGCGAAGTTGCTTCGCTTACCATGGAGCCAGGCGCTGTCAGTCACTGCATGAGCACGCTGAGGAGCAAGAAACATGTCACGATGAGTCGTATGTCCTTTTTTTATTTAAACTAAAAGCTGTTGTGAAGGAAGAGATTATTCAGTGAGAGCGAACATTGGCAGATGAGATTCGACTGATGAAAAGGCTAAGAGATCCGACCTTCAAAGGGATGTGCGTGCATACGGTCTAGCTTAGCTGTCTGAAGTTTCAAGTTTTATTAGTCTGGACAGGCATCCTTTCGCTCTGTTGGAGCTGGACATTTTCGCATCGCGTATGACAGAAAAAAAAAAAAAAAGTTAGGTCATGCTCGCCCCTTCTGGTCATGTCACCAGGTTCACCGGTTTAAATTATATCACTTCTAGAACCACTAATTTTAGTCATGATGATGATGATGATGATGATGACATTATACGTCACTCTTAATCTCTATCTTTTTTTTTCTTCTTCTTCTTCTTCCTCTTATTATTATTATTATTATTATTATTATTATTATTATTATTATTAGTAGTAGTAGTAGTAGTAGTAGTAGTAGTAGTAGTAGTAGTAGTAGTAGTAGTAGTAGTAGTAGTAAGCGCTCCAATTGGAAGGCAGCATTTCACAAATAAAGGGAGCCAACCTCACATCACGTCGCGCGAAACAGTGAGGTGGTGCGACGTTGGAGAGCGGTATATTTAAAACAACGCATACTATCAGGGATCGAATGTAACGACACGTAACACATCTCAAAGAGCTTCTCTGTCGCGTTTCGTTCCGAGAGGCTCTTCGAAACCGCACCCGGCCGCTCCCTTTGTGCGAGTGCATCCCACGCGGCACCGGCCGGCCTCATCACAGCTGCTGCGCAGCAAGCATCTCTTCAGAGTCGAGTCGTCTTTTCACTCACTCACTCACTTACCGCCGGCGTGCCTATTTTCCAACTACGCCACCAGTGCTTCATCTACACGCACCCTCCCTTCTTGCCTGCGAAGCCGTCGTGCATGCGCCGAGCAACCTGCGAACCTGCGCTGCCCGCGAGGGCCAGCGGCTGCTGTTTTGTGTATCTTGATGCCCTCGCCATTTCCCTTGCTGGGCAGCGCAATCTACGGCGAAGTTCCTTTCTTTATTGTGTGTGTGTGTGTCCCTTTTGAAAATTTCCTTTTTCATCTCTTGTTCTTGTTTCGTTTCGAGTTTTACGAGGTAAGGAAGTACCTAATACTGAAGGGAGAGGACGGAATGAAACAACTCTCGTTGTTCTTTTTTACCCTCTGTGCCGACCGACCGGCCTTCCCTGCCATGCTTGAGGCGAAGACAGAAAGAAAGACAGAAAGAAAGAAAAAAAAAAGAAACAAAGCCGATGATTATGCCAAAATAGGGCTTGTCTCACTGAATGTTCTCCGTAACGTTTGTTTTAAATCAAAACGAAGGGGAAGCGAGGGGAAAACTATATATATAAGCTAGAAGACGAAACTGCAAAACTTGCTCCTCTCTCGCGCTCTCTCTTTTTACTTTTCTCTTTTCTCTCTCTCTTTTTCTTACATCCTTCTCGCCTGCTTCTTCCTTCTTATCCTAGCTGCTTTTGTTCTTTCTTCTACAGACTATACTTTTCTACGGTAAATCAAGCTGCCGGTACTCGTCTCTTGCGTGGGGTTTGAAATTGGTGGTGGCATGGATTCGGTAAACAATTTAGGGAAGAAAATCAGAACTTGTGTTTCGGTCGTGCATGGCGGTTTCTTAAGTTGCTGCGTCATTGACGAGCTCGTGCGCATTATTCGTTTCTCGGAAGAAAGTGAGAAAGACGCGCTTCCCTCTCGGCAACGGAAAACGCTTGATGGGAAAATGCGTTTCACAGGGTTGTGCAGCTACTCTACAGTAGCTACAGTAGTGTAGCAGTATTATTTCGGTTGTTTTTCTTTATCGCTTCTCCCTGACAAGTGGTTGCGTGCAATTCGTGTCGCTGAACTTTCTTTTTTTTTCTCTCTTGTGTATAGTTCATGCATGATAAGCGAAAAAAAAAACATGCCGAGGAATGCTGCAGTCTGCATGCAACATCAAATGTTTATTTTGCTTATTTATTTACTTATTTTTGCGAAATGCTCGACTGGTACATACATACATGGATGACGCCTATCAGCCTCTTGAAATGAAAGGCACAGGTTTGATCACAACGAAGATGATTATTTAAAGCTAACAAAGGATGTTCCACCTCACTGACTGTAGCATTAAACACACAGAATTGAAATTAAAAAAAAAAAGATTTCGCCAGCTCGGCACAACTGTACAGGTGGTCAGTACATATATAGTTAACGTAGTGGGTCAACATTTACAGAAGCTATTGAATGGCGCTCCTGCGCTCGCGAGAAAGATAGGAATCAATAATTTTAACAATAAATTGTCGACACTACATGACCGTTACTTCCTCCTAAATGCAGTGGTAAGGGCGTTATTTTTAAATTTCGAAAGTGCGCTGCTTTAAGCGTTACTCGGGCAACATATGTCTCGAGAGTAATTCTTTACCATGCTATACGGTTTTTTTTTACTCGCAGTGTATGAGAACACGGTCCACTCTTTCCATCATGCGTGCTTTTATTTACTTTGTGTCATTATTTACTTGAATTCAGTTCCCACCAGAATGCGACCACCGCTTTAGAAACTTGAAAACATGACCTCGCGCTCAGCCGCAAAACAGCAGTGGCCGAATTCACAAATGTGATCTTTTCATAATGGCTAGCAGCCTTCGCTACTAATATGCCCAGCATCAGTACTGAATAAACACTTCTAGCGTAAGAGGTTTTTGTTAATAGAGGCAAAGAGCCTATATTGCAGAAGCGCTCTTAATTTATAGAAAATTCTAGTATGTCCGCAGACCTCTTACCGTTTAAATGTTTACGGGTTACTGGAGAAGTATGCGTGATGGGCAACGCTGGTGGCGACAACCGATGATGCACAACCTGACCAGAGACACACAAAGCTATTATTGCAGTGACTGACACGCTTAACTGTTGGCATGGGCGTCGGCAGGGGCACTTGCCCCCCTGAAGCCACACCAGCACTTGCCCCCACCGAAGCTAAACCAGTACTCTCCCCCTCCCCCAGCCGCCATGCAACCCTGTTTTGCACCCCCCAAGATAAAATCCTGCCGACGCTCCTGACTGTTGGTGTAAAGCGTTGTCGGTTAGGTAATCATTAACTCGCAGTACTTTAATTGTTGTGTTTTGACGAGAACACTGACGCGACTGAATTCTCGCAAGTATTTTGTAGTTGGGCAAAACGCCACACGATGTCGCTACCAGCTCTGTCACCTCCATCAACCGTTCCCGTAACTCTAAAAAACGTAAACGGCAAGGAGTCTACGAACAAACTAAACTTCTCTAATAATTTCTGGGCTTTTACCTGCCAAAACCACGATCTGATCACAAGGCACGCGGGGTACTCTATTGTAATCTTGACCACCTTGGATTATTCAACGTGCGCCAATATCTTAATACATGGGTACTCTTCCTTTTCATCCCCATTGAAATCCGACCGCCGTTGCCGGAAATCGAACCCGCGTCCTCGAGCTGAGCAGCACGACACTTTACCTGCGTGAACTCTTAAGGTTGTCGTAATGGTGTTATGCAGTTGAAAACTGCGTACTGTTGTACCTTTATGTGTCACAGCGAATACGATGAGATACGATGACCTTGGACGCAAATTGTGTTTTCTTTTTCACATAGTAACCCCACTAATATTGCACGATCCTGTTCCCTGAACGTAATAAATACATAGGTAAACACAGAACTCATCTGTGGCAGCAAGGTTGCATTCCTGGTCGTCGCTCCACACGCTCCAATTCAATTCACAAAGAACGAGTTTTCGAAGCGTATATCTCAATTTCTTCTCACGAAATCATTATTTTTTTTTTATCTTGAATCCATTAAAGCCAGTGAAGACATCGAACCTTATCTCTCTGCCTATCTTTCTACTGTCGCAAACACAGGACTTAGGCCGCCCGTTGTACTTCGTAACGTAAACCAAACAAGGTACTACAGCACATCTTGATTTCTCTACTTTTCTATATTGACGCGCAAAGCAAATGATTCATTGTCTCATATATAGACTTAACCTCCTCTGAGGAAGCAGCGAGTCTGTAATAGATGCCGTAACAACAGGACGTTTGTGGCCCTGCGCATGCACGAAACCGTAGACCAAGGTTCCAGGATCTTGTTTGCCGAAAGCGGTCTAGGATCAAGGCGATGAAGTTCAGCTTCTAGACCACGTCGTTGGGCTTGGTAAAGGTGGGCATTGCACGCACAGAATGTCTTCTATTGTCTCCTCACAGCGGCAAAAGTAGCCTGCCGCACTTTTGGCCATTTCTGTGAGGAAATATAGGCATTCGTACATGCCACACCCAACCTAATGCGACACAGCAAAGTTATTCGCGACGGGAGAGTCCTGATGGCAAACGAAGTCGCAAATTAATGTCGATATAATAAGGACTAGTTGAAGAAACCCCGTCTAATCCAGTGTGCTCCACAACGGAATGCCATATCTACTGAGCTACCACGTCAGCAGATGAGAAAATGAATACGCATCTGGACACTAACGAACACTCGAATGCGTTGGCATCTTGCTTGGATCAGCTGCATTATACATCACCTGCTGTTTGCACTAGATCTCACCAAGCAGAATTTTTTTATGTCGCAGTTTTGCCGCAAGGGCGAAAACAATGCATGGGATAGCAACAAATTAGGATGTTATATGAAGGCTAACTGGTAGCTCCGTTAAGATCCGATCTGGCGGCGTAACTCTGCAAAATGCCGGCACAAGGAAACGCGGCCGCTGCTGCGAGCGAAGCAACCTTCGTGCTGCCTATCGCATCAACGCAGAGTAAGCGGTGAGAGTACGTACAACGCTGTGAAACCTCCACGGATGCCTGTCGAGATAAAGCGCGCCCCAGCGCGCGCGACGGCGCCCTTTTGATCGAAGTTCGCAGTTTCAGCCAAAGCAACGTGCCCCCCCCCCCCCCAACTTCGAACGGCACCCCTTCATGCTGCATCGCGTGACCGAGCTTGCTGGCGCGTTTCATCTCTGCTTTCGCACGCTTTCAGTCGCACATAGAACATGCGAAACGCGGGGCGATGTTATCGACTTGGACCTTATGCGGGACATGACGGCGACGGCAAAAATGTGCCTCGAGTATCCAAATAATTGCTATCGCAATAAAAATTGTCGATGGCAGTGCCGTCTAAATATGCCACGACGCCTTGAGCAGTGCGGCCATCACACACACCTTGTGAAGTATATACATATATTCAGCCTATAAGTAATCGTGCACAGGCTGACTGACGTAATCGCCAATAAGCTCGAAGGGGTGTCGGCCCGAACACGCGAGCTGGTATGCAGCAAATGGGCTCTTATGCATCGTGCACTAGGCTGCTTTTGAGAAATTAATTTAATGATAGTTCAAATTAGACACCCGCGAAAAAGCGACTAAAGGTCTATTACGAAGAGATGATGGCTTCGTAAGACGAAAGTTGTCAACACTTTATACAGGACGCGTTCGTGCCGCTAACCTCCATTTCGTTATTCTTCATGAAGCCGACGCGTTCACGCGTATAAATATCCCGGCTGGTGTATGAGATCAAAAAGAAAAATGATAACACCGTCACTACTTTTGTTTTCTTTTTATTTTTTTTTTCTTTTAAGGTTGTTAAACTGCATAGAAAACGCCGAAGAGATGAGTACGTTCTGCTCGCAATAAGTACAAGCGCTAACAAAGAGTCGTTTCTTGTAACAGGAAGTGCGTAATAAAAAGAGCAGTAATTAAGTGTGGCACTGTAATATGCAGTCTAAGCTTTCCCCGCGCCTTCGCATCCTCGCTTTCTTCATCACCGAGCGAAAATTGAAAATGACAAACGAAAAAGAAGAATAAGTAGAAGGAAGAAGGCAGCAATGTAAGCGAGCGAAAGAACAGGAAGGAAAACAAAGTGAGAAGAGACAGAGGGGGCGAGAAAGAAAGAAAACAAGAAGAGCAAGATGTATGACTTGGCGCGGCTGAAGATAATCGTCCGCCGCGTTCAGCACAGGTGTTCTCGTCTCGAGTGTGAGCCGTATACATCCAATCGCAGAGGGGAGAGAGAGCAGGGCACACAAAAAGAGGCAGGCGAAGACGTACATCTATCCGCGGGTTATATACAGGGACGCGACTTAATTAGGTAATTCGCGTCTCGGCGCGCAATGAATGAGTTTCTGGTGCCGCCGCGGCGGCCGCGTGGGACGCCGAATGCACACGGGGCGTCGTCTCCCTGCAGGCGTAATTTACGGCACTGCATATGCCAAACATATGCGCCCCCCTCCCGTCCTCCTCCTTACTCCACTTCCCGAGCTTTCCTTTCTTGCTGTCCGTCTGTGTCCTATATATATACGAGCAGTAGACGTCATGCTTTTTCATCGCATGTTGATCTTAAGAGGCCCGATTTCCCCGTCGGCTCGAAACGTGGAAGTTTTCGCTCATCTCTTCTAAATGTTTTCCAACATCCGCATTGCACGGACACACGCGAACAGGCTGGTTAACCTCCTTGCCTTCCCTTATGACTTCCCTCTCTCTTGCACATGCGGCGACGCACGCGGTTCGTGCAGTCGCCGTGCTTGGAACGAAGCACAGCTTATAGGCCTGAATTAGGGTTTGCCGAAAACTGCCATATGTGTCCGTGTCGTCAAATCCTATGGGTGCGAGCGCTTTTCTATAAAGCACAGGCGATCATCTTTCCTGAGTAAAAACTTGCAGGGATAGTTTACCGCGGCCTGAGACAGCTCGCAGATGGGGGTCGCTGCTTGCCGATTAAAGTTCGTTTGATCCAACGTTCATTTTTAAGAACCGTAACATATGTCCGTTAATTTAATGTGACCTGGTCGAAATATGATGCATTGAGTACACCTATTCCTAGCCGTTTTAATGGTTCGTCGTTGTTGCGGCCTCAAAACTTAGATAGCGCCTATCCACAGAGAATTATTGGCCACAAAGGAGGAGATGGCAAGTCTACACATTACAGAGGGGTCGAATGAAACAAATTAATCAAATTGATACCAGTTGGTAACGCAAGGAAGTAGAGAGAGAGATGAAAAAAGGAAGGCCGGGAGGTTAACCAGATATTAGCATCTGGTTTGCTACCCAGCACTGGGGAGGGGAAATAGGGGCAAGAAAGAGGGTCTAGAGAGAGAGAGGGGAAAAAAGAGGAGAAAAAAACGCACGTACACACACAAGATAAAAAAAAAAAACACACACAGGGACGAAGTTCTTCTTACAATCGTTCAAAAAGGCCGGTAGATCGCAAGAAGCGCAGTCCTGCTTTGAGTAGGCATAAAAAAAAATGGGCTACATTCGGCACGTCTAAGCACCTCAACCTCTCAGATGCATCTAGGTACCTATAGAAAGCTGAAATAGTGTACCCGTGGCAGTAAGAGACCGCTATATCGAAGCTAGCGACGGTGGAGCTTCAGCAAACACGTTTGCGTGTTGATTGTTGTCAAGGTTATTGGAAGTCATTGAGGAAACAAGTGAGCCAGTCACCGGCTTGCGTAATGCCTGAACGGCGGCTGTTTACCCTTCGGCAGCAAGCTATGAGAGAGCAAGAGAAAAGTGGTGTCGCATGTAGTCCATACAGAGGTAATTGCTGACATTCACGTGCCGCGGCAGTCGCAGGATCCTGCCTTCCCATTCGCCGTGTGCCCAACCTGTGACACTTGCGACACGGTGAACCGTCTATGGTACTCCATATGCTATATTCCGGCCTATCAGCATTGCGGTAAACCTGCCATTCAGGGCAAGTTTTCGGGCTGTTATGCTATTGCCCATCAGCAGCTTTCGCTCTTTGTCCGCCCGCACAATTGGTGTTATTCATAAATATGAAACCATACTATTCAGGCACACTTATCAAGATGCATTTCATATATGTATACTTATTTTTCAGCGTTTGTGCAGCTGATATTGACGATTACATTTGCAATACCAGCCACTCTTTTTTCACCATCCCTTTTGTACCATGCGTTTCGCTACAAGCATGAAAAAGCCACCATACAGTATTTATTTTATATTTGTGATCTCCAAGCCGGACCTGGTCGACCAGCGTCAACTCGTCGCCCGAGCCCGGCGGGCGATCCAGGCCAGAGGGTTCTTGGAATAAGGGACCCGCCCACCTTCACTCACAAATATCTCTGCAATAAATGTTTTCTCTCTCTCTCTCTTTCTCATGGTCTGTCACTGGCCACTACTGATAGCGAAAAAGAATTGGCGCTGTATGTCAGCCCTGAGGAGGACGGCACATTCGTACCGGTTGGCGAATTCACGAAATGTTGTACTTGTGACAATCACTGCAAAGTTCCCTTCATCGTGATGAAGTATATGTTCAAGCCTTTTTCTTTTTTAAGGTGAAAGCATTAAGTGTCTCTTTGAGTGATCCCTTCAGCGAAAGACAGTAGGCGAATGACAGAAACCAACATGACCTACGTCACTGATAACGCCATGTAGTGGCGTCATCAGATGACGTCATCGGGACGTCATTGTTACGTCATATGATGACAACACACGATGACGTCATCACATAGTATCATGGCTTGGTCAAAGGTGGGCCGATCCCGGTAGGGCAACACCACGTGAGGGGCAGAAATCTTCAGGGGAGGGGGTGGAGGAACAATTGAATCAACTGCAAACGTCAAGGTAATTTAATCCATGTGTCTAACTGCGGCTCTTTATGTCTATAACCTGTAATACTTGCGCTACATTTAACCTAAGGTTTCCTGGTGATTGCTGTTAGGTGTCCGTAGCCATCCGCGGCACCTGTTTGCAGTTTAATCAACCCCGAGTTCTTGCAAAGTGTTATTCATTTATTATTTATACTGAAAAAGTATTTTTTTTCAACTGTTTCGGAAAGTATCCTCGGTGCGCTGAGCTTATTTTCTTTATATTGTGGGATAATGTGGGATTAAGCGGAATAACAATATTTTTCGGCTTTTTTTATACTTTTCTTTATATGGCCACTTTTTCAGAAAATTCCGTTCTTTCTGCAGTTCTCAGGGTTCCCTTCGCGGCAGATAATAACATAAGCGACCAAGCTGTTCTGCAAACTGCAGTCTTTAAATTTAAGCAAGTAAGGTTAGGCTTCTTAAACACGCCCGGGATATCATTCAATGTATTTATCAGGTAGGAACTTACGTTCACACAGCCTTACTAAAAGACCGCTGTTTAAACAGACGGCATGAGTGTTTACCAGAAGGTGCAAATTCTACGTCGAAATTTACGCTCCATGCGCCAGAAGTGGAAGATGTACATGTTCTCGCGCAGAGTACTTTATATGTAATCTTTGAAAGGCATTGAATTTTTCATGTATGACGATTCGAGAATCGTCACCATAACAAATCACCATTTTTCTCCACTTCGGACTGTTCAAAATATCTTTACAAAAATCTGCGGGCTCATTCTGCAGATACAGGTTAGTGGGAATTTTCGTCAGGTAAGAGCTATTACAAAATAATTGTCGCTGAAAGCAAATAGATGTCATTGTTCCGCGACGCAAAAATTGTATATGGCTGAGCAGTAACCCCAGGAAAACATGAGCACTCCAGCCGCTTGAAATGCGATTCCTCTAAATAAATCTATCATCTCCTCTGCACAAAAAACATCACAATGGCGGTATTGATGAAAAATCAGTTTTTCTTTTTAGAGCAGCAGCTCTTAGGCGCCCGTTCCTGCATTGAGCGGCGTCGTCGTCGCCGTCGCCCTTGCCGACGCCGTAGCGGTCGGTAGTGTAACCGATATACATGAAAAAGTAACCGATAGACATGAGAAACTGAAATGAGAAAAAAATACCCAGGATCGAATGGGATTTTAAGACGGGCCCTCTGCGTGGCAGTCGAGTATTCTACCACAGAGCCACGTTGGTGCTCGAAACTCATTTGCCAAAAGACCCTATACAGGCGTCATGTCGGGCAAGGAATCGCGTCAACCTGCGTAATATAGCATGGAAGTTGAGTCAAATAACAACCAGTCATCACACAATGTTAATTGCGCAACGAGTGTGTGGTTTAATGCTTCCCTCCCACTGCAAAGTGCTAAGCCATAATTCTTCATCGTCATCAGGCACATGCAGCATCAACAAAGTGCACATAATACCTTACAGATGTGTAGCGGGTACCTCGCTTATGCGCATAAAGACGAAACATAGCGTAGTGGGTGCTGTCCTACTTCACAAAATTTATTTATGGCGTAGTCGGTACCTTGCGGAAGGCCAAAACTTCAAACACAGTTGGCCTTGCCCCAACACGATCTGCGCTCAGAATTCACATTAGGCATTATCGCAATCGTCGGTGAATTTTTTTGTTATTGCGACAGGAGTTAACATGAAAATCATGACACGCATGTCATGTACAGCATGACTTACTGCCACGCTCATGGTGCGTTGGCGGCCGTTTCGCTAGTTTGATATACACCAATATTGGTATCGCGCGACGTCACTGTGTGATGAACACAAATAAAAGGTGGCAACATGAAAATCATGACACGCATGTCATGCACAACATTACTTAAGTGTCACACTCATGGAGCGCTGGCGGCCGTTTCGCTAGCTTGATATACACCAAAATTGGTATCTCGCGACGTGACTGTTTGACGAACATAAATAACAGGTAATAACACATGACATGCATGTTATGTAGGGTATGATTTAGATGCCACGCTCATGGTGCACTCCCGGCCACTTTGTTTACTGGATATATACCTAAATTGGTATGGCATGACAAGAGTGCGTGACGAACATAAATAGCAGGTCACGCATCGTATATATGTAGCAGAATATATGTTTCATTAGCATGGCATATACCAGATTATACACGCATGCATGTATAACAATCTCGCGATATATAGCGAACTAGATGTCACAACATGAATGACTTCATAAGCCTCAATGACAAACAAGACGATGTATGCAGCTCTTTGCTGGCTGCTTCGCATTACCTCGATTCCCACACTGCGTGGGATCTGCCGATTTTTGCGATAGCAATTATATGGACACTCTCGGCTGATTTTTGCCGACGCCGTCATGCCCCGGATATGTATATGTATGTTTATATATAAAAAGGCACAAAGAAAAATAAAGCAGAAGAAAAACTTTTGAAGCACCCGACCGCGGATTCGAACCATCGACCCCTCGCTCCCCAGCCTGCGGCATTATAGACAACTCAACCATGCCCCGTGCATGCGCCGACGAAATAACAGCGAGCTATTTATATACACCATTTACCGCTGGTGATAAGCAAATATCGGAGGAGCTTGAGCGTGTTTTCTATCACGCAACGCTCCTAATTTTCTTTCACTTTGAGAACTGCCCTTGAGACGCGCACGACAAAGTGGCCCTTTTCTGTACCCACTCGTGATGTGGAAGGATAAAAAAAACAAAGAACACCGGGCACGCCTTACATCAGACGCTCCCGTGTGATAGGAGACGCAGAGGGTCACTCTACGCACCGCAATTTAAAAGAAGAAGAAATATCTGAGAGCGTCTGATTCTCCATTGTTGACACTTGCAGACGCAACGCTCCTAATTTTCTTTCAATGTGAAAACTGCCCTTGAGACGCGCACGACAAATTGGCCCTTTTCTGTACCCCCTCGTGATGTGGAAGAAAAAAAGAACAAAGAACACTGGGCCCACCAGGCACACCTTGCCATAGAGTTTCCTAAAATTAACTAGAGGGGACTCTGGCGCTGCGATCGTTCAGCCACCATGGGAATGATGGGTAGTACACAGATTTGCCTAATCATCGTGCTTACGGCTTCAAACGCGTTTGTGGCTTTGTTTATTGCTGAGCTTTGGCGTTTGTTTCAGATAAAAGAATACACCGTTGTGAACTTCGTGACCAGATTTGAATTAGTGAGCCTAAAAAAGTTAGTGATGAAGTGGAACTGCTGACTTTTGCTGAACTTCGTTTTGCGACAAAGCGGATGCATGACGTGGTGAAATTAGAATCATGCGAGACGCGGGCCATACAGCGTCGTGGCCCGCGCGGCGTCTGAATAGTCTCGCGGTGACCCAAGACGTCTTGGATCGAGCTGCTTCTCGTTCTTCGCGTGACATTCCAATTTCTTTTTTCAGGGTAACGGATAGACTCACAAGACAGTGTATTTTCTTATTGCCTTGCGGCTATAACCTTAGTGGTATTATGAAAATGTAGGGTGATGTAGCTTCTTAGTTACTAAATCGTAACGAGCCACCTAAGCGAGAGGAAGCCGAATTGTGACGTCACGAGTGGATGTTCAACAACAACATGTCGCTTTCTCACCATATACTCTCATAAAAAAAATTTAATGCCTCACTCCACACACGAAGTTTCCAACGAGATAGAACTCTCCAAGAGATTTCCAAAGGGCTGGCGTTTTGCAGGCGCAGCAGAGGTCATATCTGTTTCTTTCACCCACTCACTGGCGCAACATCCGCGCCGTTTGAAGCTGTAATTCGAATGCTGTGCAGAGATATAGCGTGCGGGTAAATGAAGTAAATTTATCTCAGAAAAACATAGTGGAGGATTAAACATTTTTGTTTAGCAAGGAAAGCTAATCTATTTCCACATCTACAGCATACGAGGTGACGTTAACTTTGGATATTGCCACCTCATTTACAAAAAGTACCTTGGAACGAAGGTGAAATGCAAGTTAAGCTCATGACTTAAAAAGCCACTCGATTGATATTCTGGAATTAATGTTGTAATTTAGAAATATTTGGTGCCAAGACTTCAATTGGCTTTATGCAAGTTAGATAAAAAATAACGCGGCTTACCGTATTCCGTAACTTCTGTCAAAAACTGATCACTTTGTAAAAATAATATCGACTGGAAGTATATTTCCACACATTAATCACGAATTCCAAGTCCTGTCCGCCCCGTGATCGATTTTTTTTCTTAGTTACTTGCAAACCAATCAAATTAATGGAACGACCTCTCGCAGTTTGCTGACATCGAACGGCCGTGCGATGGTAGTGTTCAACTCAGTGATGTTCCTCACATTGCATGGACTGTCGCTAATATGAATTATATTTTGATGTGGTGTGTACTATAAACTACTGTGAACTATACTATAGCGATGTGCAGTAAGAGGTATAGAGATATTTCAAATCCTAAAAATTTTGCCAATCGCGTCTGCTGTTAATTACTGCATGTGAAAAACTTCATTTCTGCACTTCTTCAACTTTATTCTTTCTTTCTTTTTTTTTCATACGTCCATGCATTACGAAAGAGAGATAGAGAGAGATAAACATTTTAATGAAGCTGGAGATGTTTGCCTGGCTGTTCGCCTGACATGCTACTCCAGGTGCTGGGTGACGATTATGATATATACAGTGATAACCACATAACACATACAGTCACACAAGTTTACAAAGTTTCGTTCAGGCTCGTGGCCCGCAAGAAATTCAACAGCGCTTTCGTGGCACGTAGCGCACAGGTGCTGCTTTGCCATGGACCCAGAACATGTCGCAACTCTAAGCACGATCCCCGTTGAAGATGCAAGGCTGCCTTCAGAGACTGTCTCTCTGATGCGTATCGCTTGCATTCACAAAGAACATGATGTAGATCTTCTTGGACGTTGCATTGGGCGCACATTGGTGAGTCCGACAGCTTAATCTTGCTCCTGAAGTAGCTTCTGCAATTGTTCTATAGGGCTAGAAGACCTTTACCATTTCGAATATTCTTCTCATGATTCTCCTCACAGGCGATCATTTAAGCATACATCTGCTCTTCTGGCCAACGTATACGAAGTGGTTACCACTAATTATTTATTCAGCTAATACTGTATGTTAATAGCAGATTTTTTTTTCTTTAGTATGTGTTGCGCATAACCTACTGCCCTGGTCCTCAATAAGATATGTTTCTTGCAGAGGGCGCATTAAATGAATGAATGAATGAATGAATGAATGAATGAATGAATGAATGAATGAATGAATGAATGAATGACAGCGATGAGTATAACACATGTGGCGCACTTGAATAATGTCAAGTTGCTAGATAGTGTTGGATGATGTATTTATGCTCTATAATAAAATATTATACATATGACACACCTCCTATGTAACGCCGTCTCTAAGAAGTCATTTGCACTATGGCAACCGAAGCGATAAAAAAAAACTTTTAGTCATAGATCGCGGTAGCAATTTATCAGAAACGTGAAACCTTTCTAGATAGAGTGATGTTGATTGTTTACCTGTGTATTTTCTTAATTTTTTCGTAACTATAGTATTGCTATCGGCCCGTGGTCGCGAACTTTATCCCCAAAAGCAGTCTATATACTATTACTTTATCACGTGTGCATCGCTGTATCAGACTCACGAAAATAAAACGCCACAAGGGCGCCACTCGAGGACATGAACGATCAACAAGTACCCGCAATTTGCATGAAACATCACCCCTACCACAGTGCTTCGAAAACACCACCACGTGATATAACATTTTTGATATTAAACAAAAAAGGAGGCTGTGCTATCAGGGGCAGGAAGAGAGAGAGAGAGAGAAAAGGGAGAAAGGAAAGACAGGGAGGTTAACCAGAAGCAGTCTCCGGTTTGCTACCCTGCACGTGGGGAGGGGAAAGGGGATGTAAAAGAATGAAAGAGAAGAAGAAGAAGAGTTTGTGACGACAGCACGCGACAAAATACTACAACAACAATAAAAAACAAACAAACAAAACGAAGTCATAACAGCAGTCCAAGTACTACACAGCAACATCAGTCATTTTTCTTCCATCAGTCAGATAACTAATTTGCATAAGCGGGTTCTCGTTTACACTGATGCACGTTAGAACTCACTCTTTTCTTCTCGATTTTCGCAAACGTTAACACGTGATAATCCAAATGCGTGTGTCCATGTCAGCGTACGCTATCAATGTAAACACTGTAAATTAAGTCTGCTGAAGCACTATAGAGCAGATAGAGAATTTTAATTGACTTTAAGCGCAGTAAGCAGCTCCAGATAAAGTCATGCACAACGTTTTTTTCTTTCCTTCTTTCTTTCTTCGAAATTTCAGTCCCACGCCAACGTGTCGTTATCGGTAACGTCTTTGCCTTATACTGCTTATTCAGTCTCAGTTAGCTCTGGGATGAATATATGCACCACTATACGGCAATTAGGTGTACACCTCAATTCACGCGCCGATTTCCGAACATACGTGTCGCTATGCTTGGACGTCGCTAGCTGAAAACATAACGCGCTCCCAGCAAGCACGGTGCTATCTGAAGTCATCTTAAATATTACAGGGATGCACCGCAGGAGGACGGTGACCGATATTGAGCGCAGCGCGCGCCCAATTTGTCAAGAAGCGACGACGCGTCGGTCTGCAAGGCGGAGGAGAAAAACACAGAGTGCAATTACAGATTAAAAAACGGGCACGCGGAGATGCCTGCGGCATCCGTTGGTGCCTAATTAAAATCACATTTGTATTTTAGCGCGGCCGCACAGTGTCTCCCATTGCGATAGAGACGTGCGTGCTTCGACTCGCGAGCATTCGAATTTCGTAACCTATAATGAGCCGTCATATAATTATGCCCGAAGAAAGGACTATGGTGTGTGTAAAGATTTGAAGAAAGAACACACACGTTCGTTGGTTCTATCGTTGATTCGTGTGTGCCATCTCCTATGGCCATGCATGGTCAGCGTTAAAAACGTTATCGATACACACACCAACTATACAGCCGCAAAAATACGTTTTCGTACATAAAGGTGCTATACTATACGCGTATACGTAAAGCAGAGGAAATTACAAGCATAAACGTTCCCGTATCGAAGACTATGAGGTAGACGAAAGAGTAAACACAGCAAGTCGCGTGCAGAGTGTGCAATCGCTGTTGACAGCTTTGGTACTAGTCGCGAAAAAGAAACAACTGAAGATGCTGGAAAGTCTGGAAAATCCGGGCGCTGAACTGAGAGTTTCTCTGTTGTTCTATAGACGCTTCTGTTTACATCAGCACGTTGGTGAGATTTCCAGCTTTGATAAGGGGCTGTCGTAATTTTGCCTGTGTTGCAAGGGCTATACGTCGGCCATCGAAGCGACGGTATACAGAAGAGGTACTTAGCGGAAATATTTTAAGTTTTTTGTTGTACTTTATGGCCCGATTAGAAAAACGAACCTGTCAGCATCTGGAGTGACGTCCTTGTGATATATATACAACGAGAGAGAAATAGAGAGATAGAGAGAGAAACAAAATATACGCATTAACACAAACGTCAACCAGCCAGACTTGCCGTTCCCTTCCCCGCAGAGGGGGTAGGGAGCTACGAAAGAAAGAACTGAAAATTACACATAAATGTAGCTTAACCAAGTCAGCTAACAGGCGAGTTTGCATTCCATGAAACATCGAGCTTCCATGAAACATCATTCTTACGGCGAAAGCAATTAACGAGGCAAAGGGGAAACGCGAGTGCTTCGGTTGTTCATGTGTTTCGTTCATTACTTACGTGCTAGGAACTTTGATGAAGGAAATCAAGCACTGGCGACAAGGATTTGGTGAGAACAGACTAACACTCTTAAAAAATGTTCGCCCTTAATGGTGTTTCCTTGTCCCAAAGGTAACACCATTATCTTAACGGCTGTAAGAAAATGAAAAAGAAAATGGTATTACACTCAACAGCGAGCTTAACTATACGTACGACGAGAAAAGGCATCGTTAAAAAAATGTCCTTCTTGTGTAGTGATTGGTGTTCTAAATACTGCGCTAAATGCAGCTCCACTACTGAGAAACCTGAGGAAGTGCGCAGCACGGACACCCAGCGATTCCCGTTCGTAGAGTTCCCACTCACTGCTCTATTTACTGAACCGTCGGTGACGTCAATGTTTGAGGTGAGCATGTAAGGTCTCCCCGGCACGAGTAGAATCTTGTTAGAGAAATTCGCGAACTCGGTATACGACATGCGCGCTACTTTTTGCTGCGCTTTATCGACTTCCTGCTTGTTACGGCAGTTGATATACGTGTCGTCTGCAGCAAGTTCCGTCAGGTTGTTTCCCTCTTCAGATGTAGCGACGAAGGCGCCGGAGAAGTGCCGGTGGGAGGAGTGCCCTCTCTTGCGCGGCGCGGGTGTCAGCCGCATGTTTCCGAAGCGTTTTTAGCGATTTTAAGTTAATTCTTGCGATTACTTCTGTGTTATTTCTGTTAATTATATTTCTTTAGACCTTGTTCGTTTATTTTAACCCGGATTTGAGCATTGCTGGCTTTTTTTAGGCCTGTATCGACCACTTGATATTCAGCGTGATCACGCCTCATGTGATCTGCGGATGGGTAACAAGCCGGGCCACTAGAGTGCTACGCACTTAAAACTTTCCAGTGATTCTGAGCACCTGGTATGCATAGAAATAGAATTCGGGTAAGAGATTTACAAAATTTCTTCAGTGCACTTTTTCGTAGCCTACTTTTAGAGGTCAAGTTTATTTGAAATGATACGTCGTTAAATAAGAAAATTGCAGTTGTTCCTACATAAAATTTGATATCGCCCCTTAACCTTGAGTCATGAGACAACCAACACCCTTTGAACACCCATAAAGATGTTAAATTTTTTATTGTGGGAACACGTCGATCGCGGCAGTTGATCACGGCTGAGCCATGCGTTGTCGCAGTTCTTTACACAAAAATGTTGCCATGTATGCAAGCGGCGAAGGATTCTCGCCTTAATA
Organism: Rhipicephalus sanguineus; assembly: GCF_013339695.2. Lineage (NCBI taxonomy): Eukaryota > Metazoa > Arthropoda > Arachnida > Ixodida > Ixodidae > Rhipicephalus > Rhipicephalus sanguineus. Next base: position 334,887,748 of record NC_051176.1, read on the forward strand.
AAGAAAAAAAGTGTGCACCTTACGCCTGCGTAGACTTGACGCAGTATATAAAGTACAGTCAGTTGAATGGACGCGTAGCAGTAAGTCCAACAGCAGAGCGGACCAAATAGTCCGTTATTTATAAGCAGGAAACCTGCCTTTATCAAGTGCGCACGCGCGCGGGTGCTGATATTGTGGACGTGTAGGCGTTTTTCGTCTCTGCAGGTTGTTTACATTTTCTGGCGACACATGCATTCCTGCGCGGTGCGCGCGTGCCATGCTATGCCTAACCACGACTGTGGGCTTCAGGATGTGGGGCATGTATGGTGAAAATTATGTGTTGTGATAGCGAAGGAGCAACAGCAGCAGCTTGAGAGATCGAGAATAAAGAAAATTAGAAAGAGAGCGACGAGCGTGTAGTTGGTGAGAGCTATATATATATATGTTACCTTTCCAAGGTGCAAAATAAAACAGCACGAAGGACGGGACGAAAGACACAAAACCACAAGACGAGTGCTGGTCTTGTGGTTTTGTGTCTTTCGTCCCGTCCTTCGTGCTGTTTTATTTTGCAAATGTCGCACCAACTTGCCCCAGACAAAGTCTCTGCTTTCCAAGGTGATCCTCTTTTCTGTACAGGTAACTAGAGCTGAGTATCCAACGCCACAGTGATGGTACCCGGAGCTTGTGTTTCGGCGTGAAATTTAAGAAAAACAAGAACACAGAAAGAAAGGTTGGAATACTAGCTTCTTTTCTAGCAAAAAACCTCTTATTAGGAATTATATCTCAAATATTTTTTTGTGATTATATACTTTATCAGTGTAAATAGACTGAGTGTCGTTGTCTTGTTTTTTTTTTTTTTTTTTTCACGATATACTAGAACTTATTGTGGAGCCCCCAGCTACGGTTCGTCTGTTTTAAGTACGTTGTGAATCAGACAGTCTGCGAGTTTGCATTATGCTTGAGCTTATGTGAAACTTCAACGGAACGTGTGAAGCAACCGAGCGTTGTTGTTATAGCTGAAATCAACTGAAGAGCTTGTTCATAAGTATGCGGTCTATATAGACTCGATCGATAGGAGTGTAGTGAGGAAATCATGTACGTGCTTATTATTTCCCCATGCCTCACGTATATGATATGTAGCAACGTTACTAGAACAAACTCAGTTTAAAAGCTCCGCCGGAGAGGCGGTCCGCGTGGCGGTCGCGAGAACTAGTGGCGCTGCAGTCACGTCTAGCTCCCGCGGCTGGCGCTTGTTGTGATCGGCGCCGCCGATGTACGAGCGCACGTGGGTTACAGCGTCGTCTGCGCTTCGTTAGCTCGTCATTTTTGCGACTGTTCTTGACCAGGCTTAGCGTCTTGTACGAAGATACGGCATGATGTACGGAGCGTAACGAGGATGAAGAGATTCACGGTGCGGTATGCCGACTTGTTTTGCGCCGGGCTGCAAGAACGGCTACCGCAACGACGACTCCGCTTCACGACACTTCTTCGGACCTCCAAAAGACCCCACGCCATTCAAGCTTTGCATGGCAAAGATAGAAAGCTTACTGCGAAAGGCAAGGTCTGTGACGTTCATTTTGAGAGTGACGACATTGTAAAGCACTATCGTCGTGTCGTTGCGGGACAAGAAGTTTTGATCTCACGTGGAAAGTGGGAACTCGCGTCCGGTGCCGTGCCGCGCTTGTTCCCAGCACTTGCACCCCACATTTCAAAGCCAAAATGTTCGGGGTTTAGGCGCAAATCCCCCCCAAAACACACGTCCCGCGAAAGCCCGGTGCCCAGTTTGGAGGAGCCGCCAGAAATATAACAGCAAAACGACAGGCAGGCGATTACCTACGCTACCGAGACTGAGAGTTGTATCACACTGACATTCGATCAGTTGTCATCTGTCGCTATGCGTTCAAAGCAGTGGATTTTCGAGAGATTTTACGACGAGCTATCGAACAAGATGTGCGGAATATTTTACACTCGCCGGCTCGGGAACGGGCTGCGCAGCGCAATAATTTGACACGGTACACATAGAAAAGACGAGGACCAGCGCTGGTCCTCGTCTTTCCTATGTGTACCGTGTCAATTTTTTTGCGCTGAGCAGTTTAATAATGGAATACCAACTAGCCCAATCCCACAGTTTGCTTCGGGAACTGAGACTTACTTGTGCAAAAGATAATTGTAGTTGACGAGCAGTTTAACTGCTTTGTGAACGGCTACAGCACGAAACGCGAACGGCTGTCGTACAGTGTAATAAGTGCTGCGGGCATGAAACATCTGCTCGGTGAAGTTGAAAAACTGAAGTTGAATACTGACGACTCTTCTAGCGACAGAGTACGCGCGAATAACTGCTCGGTGCTCACATCACGGCCGATCTGTTCGATTTGTTTAAGGCACCGTAGAAGGATGCGACGTATAAAGATGAGACACCGAAAATACAACTATCCGCCGAAAAAATTGCTCAGAGTCAGAGACGACATCTATTCGATATAATCGCACACTGAGATTTCATTTACCGAGTTCTCGTAAAATTTTCCGATTTCGGGTCAGTATCCCTTTAACCGTCACGAAAGCGTGTCTTGTAAACATTGCAAAGCATTGGTGATGTTTTTCGGGAAAGTTTTCTTCAATAAATTGTAGACAACACGAGTACTGTTTTTCTAGAACGTTTTTGTATCTCGAGTAAGTACACTTCTCTGTATACTATAAAGGCTTTTACAAACGTGTTTGGTTGTTCTTGGTCTAAATAAGACGGCAGCGGCTAAAATTGTGGTGGTAGTTATAAAAATTACGCTGAAAACCCTCATTCGCTTAAAAACTCCTATGCTTGGAAGTTAAGCGCAACGTAGACAGCTCAAATATTGTCACAGGGTCGTGACGTCGACGAAGGCAGCTGTCAGCAGGTCCGAGATAAAACTCTTTACTTGGCCGAACTTGTGGCCGGGAAACAAAGTCAAACTACAGCAATAGACTGATAGCGGCGAACAGAGCGTCGATCAACTGACAAGCAGTCAAGGGCGTCGGCTTTTATACAGGCGCTATCGAACTTTCCAGCGATATCGCTGGTGGCGGCGTTATCTCTCGACAAAGCTGGAACATTCGCGTGCGGCGCGCAATCTTACCAAAACGGTCTACTGCAATCGCGAAGCTTCTGGAACACTGCTTCGCGGACAGCGTTGATAACCGTCCTTGCTGGTCAAACCCGAATACATGAAAATAAAACAAGTGGGCGTGGCAATATAGACCGAACATCGAGTCTTAGCCAATCAATGAACAACGCACGCGGGCCAATGCATACAGACGACCTTATGCATATCCACCTCAGTATCCACCTAACTAGTACAATAAGAAAGTTGCCGCGCAGTTGCCGCGAGCAACTGCGCGGCGGACTGCAGCGTTATGCCGTGGCAGCAGACGACGCGCCGATAGTGGCGCAAGATGGAACTGCAGCGCCGCTAGTTCTCGCGACCGCCGTTCGGACCACCCTCCTCCGCTGGCGGAGATACGGAGCTTTAAAACTGAGTTTGTTCTAGTAACGTTGATATGTAGGACGGAAGAAATTGTCATTCATCTCTCGCCTCTTTTTCCGTGTATACCATTGCTGTTTATGGGAATGAGAAAGAGCAGGACGAAATGCTGTACAGTCAAACCAGAAAAAAAAAATAAACGTTTATTAGCTTCTTCCATGCTTGCTTTGAAGGTTTGCAAGGTTCTGTGATAAGATGGAGTGTATATAAAGAAAATAATCTTGGTATACAGTGCCTCCAAAAGCGCACTTTGTCGCTTATGTGTAACATGACATTTTTATTATCACTCGTCATGATAAAAGCTAGCAGTTGCCTAAGCCAGCCGCCTGTCACAACTTACATCGGCCATTTATATTCATCCGTGCGAACTTCGCAACGTCCGGGATGCTATTCAGCATTGGCGTAGCCAGAGGGGGGGGGGGGTGAATTTTTCATGTCGATACGTACACGCACACATACAAACACACGCACTAACTCATATAAAGAGTGGGCAAATCCCCCCTCCACCCCCGAAAAACATTTCTGGCCACGCCCCAGTTATTTAGTTAGACTTATTAAAACCCTACACGCGATCCCCTTGTCTTCATTAACACGGAGAATAACGTTTAATATGGTACAGTGCCAACACAAGAGGCAAGCAGAGAAATAAGAATGTTGTGAGCTGAAATTCGCCTGGATAACGAAGGAATCTTGTAAGAAATAAACCCCTTCTACTCTCGACAAGTTCGCAGCTCTCGAAGACACTTAAGCTCACGCGAACACCTATCTTATTGTTCTTTTTTTTTTTTTTCACGCGAACGCCGCAATGACGAAGTTACACGTAACGAAATGAACGTGCAGCTGGCGCGCCTGAAGCCACGAGGCGTGCGTGTGGTCTTGTGACGTTTTGCGCCACACGCCGGCTTTTCGCACTTTTCGCCGAGGAACCCTTCTCATGAGCCGTTTAAGGGTTTCACCTAAGTGTGTAAAAGAAGATATATAACTTATTTACGCAAAAAGGCGAGAGCATACGCGCGCGACCAGTGCATGGCCACTCTAATCCACGACAGTGACAAAGTAATTGACATACAAGTGAAGGGGAAGCTGGAGGTCTGAAGAGACGAGATGTCGTCGAACGAAGAAAGTCGCTGGAGCGAAAGTTTCGACGAGATTGCCTTTATCAGGGCCTAGTTTGTTTGCTTTGCGGCGTGTTTACGTCATCGAAGGTAAATATTTGTGATTGCCTGTGTTGTGTTGCTTGCTTGTTAGTCGCTTGTGTTTGCTTCGGGCAGACGTCCAGCACTTGCACGTGACGTTTTCTCATTATTCTTTTTGCGGTGATGAGGTCAGCCTCGATGTCTGTTCGAGTAGCTGTGTGTCTATTAGCGTGTGTGTGTATATATATATATATATATATATATATATATATATATATATATATATATATATATATATATATATCCGGGTGAAAGTAGCCCGTGTATCGATGGGCTTGGGTTGTCGCGTGCATGGGTGATTCCGCGTCCACCGTCGGAGTATATATAGGTGCTTCTCATACTTTGCCTGTGGTGGAACATGTGCTGCAGCTGGCGACGGTACAGTTTTCGATGCATCGTCTTCTTGTTTTCGGGACGCCCATTACAGTGTGTCTTTGCGTCTCTTCAAATGCGTTCCTAGCCATGCACTTGATGTTCCTACATGAAGACCACTTCGACTGCCAGAATATAAGATCCTCCCCGAGTAAGAAGAATATCGGAGTCGTGGAGAATTGCGACATAATGAATGAGGTCTACGTTTTCATGGAGATCACATTCAATATCTAGGATAAAATCGTTAACATTGCATGACCTCAGTGCGTGAGGAAGGGGCGTATGTAATTGTTTATTTGTTTGTGATCCTCGGAAATACTGTTGTCAGGCTTCTCCGTTTGGCCTGTCGCTCTGCAAATCGTTCACCACAGTTTTCATGGCCTCTACTTTGTCATCACCTGCGTTTGGTGTGAAGTCATTAATCCCGTTAGTATGAACCTTTCTGCTCACGTTGCGTCACGTTGGGTCCGGCCGGTTTACCCTTGTTAACGTGCCCAGTCTTCGTGAATAGTTTGCATCCACGTCGCCGTACCGAGGGCTGGGGCCCTGTAAGGTTTTCGTTGTTGAGAAACCTTACAGATTTAGCGTGTCAGCGCTAATGTTTGTGCGCCGGGCCGGCTACGTGAACCCTGCAACACGACCCGGAGATGAAACGTGTGTGACGACGACTACCGGTGACGACGACTACCATGAGCATGGTGTGGTGTCGTCGCTGCGCAAAGAGGACCAGGTCAAGACATGAAGACTAGACATCCACGGTGTGAATCGTGCGTTGTGTGTGCTGTGTGTCGGCGCGTGTTTATTGACCAGAGCCGGCAGTGTGCGCGCGCCTCGTTGTGACGTGTACGCGGTATGAAGGTGTATAAAACCGTATATGCCACCGCCGGCCGTATCAAACGTGCGATGAGCGCGTTTTACCTTCCGTGCCAGAGTGCGCCGGGCAAGTGATTAACAATGTTTGTGTAGTAATAGAAGGCTTGCAATCTTGATATTCTTATTTTTTGCATATGCCCGGTGATTGCTTTTGCTGTGTTCCGTTGTGTCGCGTTCGTACTAACGTTATCCGCGGCACAACGTACTGAAAGTGGGGGGAAGTGTAGTAAGAGACTATATGTGTGTTAAGAGACTACAACCCACAAGAGAGTATGCCGAACCAGAGACGACGACGACGGTGTGCGCGAGCGAGACGCTCGCGAAGCTCGAGAGCGGCAGAACGTCGCCGGGCTGAAAGAACGCGGCCAGGCAGCCAGAGCGCCGGTCGTTGGGCCGAGAGAAAAGGGACCGAGCTGGTGCGACCAGGCCAGCCGGGACGAGCTTGGTGTGTCCCGGGAACGAACGAGCGTGCGGGCCAGGAGCCGAGATCGTGGCCTCGGTGCCACGTCCAGGCGGTTCCGGCGCAACCCGAGCTGACCCCGTTCCGGAGCCGAGATCGTGGCCTCGGCGCCACGTCCAAGCGGACCCTTTTCCGGAGCCGAGATCGTGGCCGTGGTGCCACGTCCGAGTCGGCCGTCGTCAGCGTGGGCCTGTGCGTTCCGCGACGAGCAGGTCGTCGTCTGCTCGTGCACCTTCGCACGACTGCATCACTCACCTGTCCGCCTCGTGCTGGCGTCGTCGCTACCTGACTGCGGTACTGTGAGTGACGCTCGACGGGCCTAGACGTCAGGACGCACCGATCCTCTCGCGTGTGGTTTAATAACCCTGAGATTTAGGACTTAAAGGATAATTGTATTGTTCAGTCAGACGAAGCGTGTGTAATTGTGTGTGTGTGTGTCAAGTCGATAAATGTGTTTCTTGTTCGTGCCTTGGTTTTCCTGCATCTGAGGGCCCAAGAACCACCACAGTGTGACTCAGGGCCTCCTAAACTTGTGACGCCTTCTCTGCGTCTTCCTAGTATTCGGGCTTGCGTACACGATGCGTGGACATACAATTTCAGGCATTTACTCTATGTCAGCACTGAAGTGAATCCTTAAAGGCAACTTTAACTTTCGTAAAGCCCACTTGGACACCCGCAGGCGCACTGTAAGTTTCTGTTTGCTTGCGTTTTGCGACGGGTAAGAGAGCACAGGTTGGGCTGACAGAATTTCCAAAGATCACGCGGAATTCGCAGTTAGCAACCGACTGGCAACGTACTTTGGTCAAAAACGACGCACATTACTGCGGGAACGAGCGTGCATTCCCGAATCCCTTCCGGCGCCCGTTCGCACGCCTACTGTTGGCTTCGCTGCCGGCTGCCAGCAGTGATCGTCGACAGTTGCGCACAACCCGATTCCGATCTCGTCCCGACCGGTTCTCTCATTGCTCTCTCTCTCTCATGCTTTCTTTCTTTTATTTTATTGGCCCCTCTCCTTACATCAGCGCACTGACAATGGCGTGATGAAGAGAATGATACAAAAAAAGAGAAAGAAAAGCTGCGCCTCAAAAACAGAGCTGGGAAACCGGGCTGGTTTTGAGGGGGAGTACAACAACCATGGAGCGAGAGAGAGAAACCACGTGGCGAGAGGTGGAAAGAAACATGGCGGGCGTCGTCGTCTCTTTAAAAATGCACGGCTCCTCCCTCGCGTTTTGAAGCGGGGCGGAGCGAGCGGCGTCGGCGTTGACGCGCAGCGTCGGCCGGCGGGGCGAGGGAACGCACGGGTGAGTGACGGGGAGGATCGCGGCGGCGTCGAGCTCACTCGCCGCCGCCGCTGCGGCATAAGGAGAAATGGAGCGCACGGAGACATAATCGACAACGGTGTCTCACTTCCCCTCCACCCGCTCACTCACCCGTGAGACGGAGGAGACAAAAAAAGAAAAAGACAAGCGGTGAAGGAAGTAGTACACTACCGGAGCGGCGCGGATGGGTGCCACCGCAATGGTGACTGCGGTTGAGACAGTCTCGTTGAAACACCCACTCCCGTTAAGAGTGAAGTGCCGACTGATTTTTTTGGCCGCGAGTAATACGGAAAGCACGTTGCCGACTGTAGGACGTGTTCGGCCGATCGTGCCCTTTCTTTTTTCGTTCTTGTTCCTGCGCTGCAGGTGGCAGCGATGAAAGTTCTTCGGCATTGCTGTTCCTGGGAGGGACTGACGACCTCTGACCGGTCGTATTTGTTCGTCATTGTTAATTTTGCCGTTGAGCGTGCAGACGACATATCCGTACTGTATACTTGCATGTGCGCATAAGAGTAGATAGAGAAAGAAGCAATGAATAAATGGAGATGCTGCGTCGTCCGCATCACTGCGCTCTCCTCGCTTTTACGCAAGTGACCTAAAGTACTTCGTCCAAATTAGCCAGAGTACTGTATGAAAGAGAGACTTAAAACACTCATACGTAGGATGCTAGGACTTCCTTGCGTGTATACACTGCTGATTAATCATGCAGCTGTCGTCATTCGCCTTGTAATCCGTCGGTTTCGAACGAAGCTTGCTTACATAAAAGAAGGAAGCAAGAAAGGGCGGAAAGCAAAGTGTCCTCCTCACGCGGTACAGTTTCTTTTTCTTTCCTTTTACTAAAAGAGGAGAGACTTCTTTCCTTTTCGTCCTTTTTTTGTTTTCATCCTCTTTTGACTATGGCAATCCTACATGCAGTCTCGACCGAATATACGTCTTCATATATAGGTCATTCTCTAAATTTCTCTTGTTTATCAACAAGCTGTACAATTATTCGCGCTTGATTTGTTGAATGGTTACAAGCGTCCTCTCTGCTCCGTAGCAATAATAATAATAATAATAATAATAATAATAATAATAATAATAATAATAATAATAATAATAATAATAATAATAATAATAATAATAATAATAATAAATGGAGAATTCAGAACATGGTGGTTCGGTTTGTCAGCTCTGACTATATACCAGGAATTTCAGTGTTTCAAAAGCAAAAGAATCGCTTGGTGGGGAACTTCTACACAAACGAAGGGAATATCTGAGGTTGAAACTTTTTCACAACGTATTTCATAACCGAACAGGTCTCGACCCCTCGCGATACTTTCGCAAACCGGATTACGTTTCGCAGCGACTATAAATCATGCCAATAAGATAAAGGGAATGAGCTACTGGACTGACGCGTTTAAAATGTCATTTTTTCCCAGGACGATCAGCCAGTGGAATAGGTTGTCTCCTGAACTAGCAGAAATTACTTCATATGAAGTATTTTCAAGTTCACTGCTGGGTCTCCAGTAGTGTATTCGCGCGGTTGTGTAAGGACAAAACTGTACTATGAACCTGATTTATATTGTGTATACCCTATGCATCCCTACGTAAGTTGATAGTGACTTGTCTTTATTGTAATGTTGAAGTGTTGGAATCTGTATTCTGTATTGATTGAAATATTGTATTCTTCACCCACAATGTCTTCATACATATCGTCACGTCTTGACCATCAGCATAAAGTTTTTATTCCTTTCTGCCGTACTAACGTTTTTTCAGACTCCTTTCTGCCAAAAACCAGTGCCGAGTGGAACCACCTTCCCCCCTCCATCGCCTCCATTGAGGACGTGTCATCCTTCAAGACTGCACTAACCGATCATATCTTAAGCCTCCAATAACTGAGTATTGTTTGAACATGTATTCTAATTAATTTGTTGTATTATTGTGTTCTGTTTTTTACTACATTTTTTGTTATATTACCCACCCCCTCTGTAACGCCTTTATGTGCCCTGAGGGTAATGTAAATAAATAAATAAATAAATAAATAAATAAATGTAATGCGCTTGGGCGCTATGTGTACCATGATAAATAAATAAATAAATAAATAAATAAATAAATAAATAAATAAATAAATAAATAAATTCGAAACAAGCCCCAGCTTATTTCTAGTTTTCTCCATTTTAGGCAAGCCAGAGGCCTTGCGCAATTTTTTTTCTTTGTGAATACTTTCTCGGCTTTACGCCGCTTCGGCATATCAAAGTTATTTGACTGTGAGTTTGAATTTTTGGACCAGCACATGTAACTTTGATGTATATTGTTGTTGGGCTCACCTCGCTTTTTCCTTTTACCTGTACGCGAGCTCTATGCGTTGTCTCAGTTTGCGCATGCGGGGAACGTAGGGGGGTTGATCATATAAGTGTTGTTTCTGCAATAAAAAGTTTAGTTGTGAGTGTCAGCGCTGTGTTTCCGTTTCGCTTCTTTTCTCTGTCCGTGTGTGTGGTTGCGCTGCCGGTAAATATGAAGTACAACCAACTGGCCCAAGTTTCCGTTTTGTTACAGTTTATTGCTTGTACTACGGGCTCTTTTAATGGATATAACGCTCAGTTTTTCAGTAACCCCGCCTTCCTGGTTTCCCTGCTGGCATCGACTGTGTGCAGGGCAAGAGTTGCTTCGTGGTACGCAAGATGTGGGAGCAGCCCCCCTGAAATCCAAGCGTGGTGTGGTGTGTTGCAACCGTCGACGGGGCATTCAAGAAGAATTTGTCGCATCCTCCGGGCTGAATTGTACACGCAGGCAGGTTACTTCAAGGATTGCCTGTGGGTGACGTGCATGCGCCAGCACGGTGGCCAAAAAGGAAGAAGAACGTTTGTTGAATGGTGTAAGATTAGTGATCAGACTACTGAATTCCTCTGGAGAACAGTCTTGCCTTCTTTACCTTCTAAGCGTAAATCACATGCGCCTCAAAGACAGGTGGTTCGTCTGGGAAATGTGGATGTATCTGAAGAATACTTGCACATATTACAGAAAGGGCCCAAATTTTGTTTTGAACCCTCCCTAAATCCGGTGGAAAAATTGGCTAAATGCCGGGCTATTCCGAGGCTGGTGTTAGAAGATGAACGTCCCAGATGCATCAAGGAATGCGTGGATGTGCTGAAGAGTGTGACAAACAGCGGACGTACCAAGGATCTGAGACCGTTAATGAGCTACTTTGCTTCGAACGGCTTAAGACTCTTGGCGGCGGACAAAGAGGGCGTTTTCGTGGTTCTGTCGCAGTGTACGTTCAATGAGAAGGCTTGTGCTGCGGTAGAAAAGAACTTCAAGATGGTGACACAGAAGCCTTCAAAAGTGAAGCAAACGGCCTTGAAGTTGCTGCAACGTCACAATCTGGAAAGATTGAGGGCTTCGGTAAAAAAAGGCAAGTGCTGATACTTTGCAAATTTTCTTCACCGCCAAAACCCATAAGGTGGACGTTCCGTTTCGGGCCATTGTTACAGAAAGGAACACTTGGCAAGTGCAAGTTTCCGGGTTCCTACAATTGCACCTGTCTTCGTTGAAGCTGGCTGACCCTTGTGCCTTGGTCAACTCGGACGAGCTAGTGTCCTATTTTGAGACAGCTAACCCAAGTCCGTGTAACATGTTCAGTGTCGACATTGAAGACTTACTTTATTCAATTCCTCAGGAGAAACTTTTGGAATGCGTAAAATTGTGTATTGTTAAAGATAATGATGAGAGCAGGTTCATAGAAAAGTGCGGTGTATCACTTGAAAGTTTTTTGGAAATCCTCTTGTTTTACCTGCAGAGCACCTTAGTCAGTTGGAATGGGCAGACTTTCGTACAGAGGTCGGGAATCTGCATTGGTTCCAGAGTGGCGCCTATACTATAAGCAGCATTTTTCTTGCAAAGCTAGGCTGTCACTTGCATCTCGGCATGGAGTCCTTGGGAATTATAAAACTATTTAGATATGTTGATGATTTCTTGGTGATCATGAAAACCGGTGATTTGTGCCGTCAAATGACTGATGTCCTGAAGCTGTTCCGGGAACGCGGTTTTGGATTACGGTTCACTTGTGAGGCGCCGAATAAACGTGAACTCCAGTTTTTAGATATGAAGTTGAGGCTTACAAAAGAGCATGTTTGTTGGATGTATTCGCCAAGATCCTCAAAACCGCTTCTAGATTCTCGTTCAGGTCACTCTAAGATAGTGAAAAATGGCATCATAACGTCATGTTTAAAGTCGGCCATCTCTAGGTCCTGCCCCCATGTACTAAATGAAAGTTTCAACCAACAGATTGAAAGGCTCAGATCTGCTGGGTATGATAATCAACTGTTAAGGAGCCGCGTCATGAAGTTGCTACGATGGGTGAAGGGCGGGAAGCCATCAGGGGATTTCGAAGACCGCAACAAGGAAAAAAAAAACGGTTACAATTCCTTATGTTCATTGTTTTTCACATGGCGTGAAGAATGTGGGGGCTAGATACGGCGTAAATGTTGCCTTGTCCGCCCCCAATAAGCTGGGTAGCATGTGTAAGAAAATTCAGGACAAAATAAGCGGAAAAGAGGATGATAACGTTTGTAAAGTCAGGCACAGAAAGCAACATGTGCCATGTAATATGGGTGTGGTTTATTCAATTCCTTTGGCATGCGGGGCGTGTTATATAGGACAAACGGGCAGATGTGTCAACGTTAGGTTAAAAGAACACGAGAATTCCTTAAAAAGAAAAGGGCATGCTCATTTGGCGTCTCATGTGGACAGGTGCGGGTGTGAACCGATATTCAGTAAAGTTAACATTTTAAGGAAACATAGGAACCAGTTTGTTCGAGAGTTAAATGAGGCATATTTCATTAGGAAACAAGGGGGGGGGGGGTCATGTATCAGCGAACCGTCGGTGACGTTGACTGTGAGTTTGAATTTTTGGACCAGCACGTGTAACTTTGATGTATATTGTTGTTGGGCTCGCCTCGCTTTTTGCTTTTACCTGTACGCGAGCTCTATGCGTTCTCTCAGTTTGCGCATGCGGGGAACGTAGGGGGTTGATCATATAAGTGTTGTTTCTGCAATAAAAAGTTTAGTTGTGAGTGTCAGCGCTGTGTTTCCGTTTCGCTTCTTTTCTCTGTCCGTGTGTGTGGTTGCGCTGCCGGTAAATATAAAGTTTTCTACACAGGGGCATCCTCTCCATAAATTACGTCGTCTATACATGCCATCTCTAACAATGCTACTCTTCCTGACATTATGCCAAGGTATATATATATTCTGATTCGAAATCTTGACACGAAACGGCAGCCGGTTTACAATGTCCACTTCGCAGGTATCGCTTTGCATATCCACCTACTGAACTTTCCACGCATACGACTGCTTACACTCTATAGACCAGAACACAGCGAATTCCATGCGCATCGCCATATTTGCATCGCGCGTCGCGCCAACTATCGCACGCGCGAGGAAACAACGTGCGCGGGCTGCCACGCTAGCAGACGCTGCACAGAGCAAACGTGAAACTCCCGAAACTCAGCCCGCCGGAGAGCGTGTTTCGCGTCTTTTCTGGCCTGGACATTTTCGCTGATTTTATTGGAACATCAAGAACATCTTGCTCATGCAAGTCCACAATGTATACAGTACGTGCTGAGTGGGCTGCGGAAGCAACCTCGTCAGATACGTACGCTGTTACACATGTAAAAAAACGTTCTCGCTGTAGTACGCGTGAATCGTAATTGCAGTGCAGCTCGCGAAAGAGTGAAACGATGTTTTGTTGCCCCATATTACAAGTTGTGCAAAACGTTTTGTGAAAGCTCATCATTTCAGCATGCATCGCGTAATAATTAGAGTACGCTTTACGGGTAGTTTCGCGGAACGTAATTTTTGTTTCACGAGCGCTCGTACAATAATGCGTCTTGCTCACAAAAGCGTGCTATCAGAGAGTATCACCTGCAGTGACGTTCATCGATCCCTTTTGGAAGCTATCTGCGCAATTTTATTCTTGTAACGATGGCGCTTTACAAGCGAAACTGTGCTACTCTTAGTTAAGCCGGTTAGCTACGTCTGCGACGTAAAAGACACTGGCGCGAGTACTCTTTACTTACGTGCCAATATATGTATTATGTGTCGTGTCCAAATAAATTTGGGGACATCGAACACTGCAGTGAAAGCACGAAATTCTGGCCAGCTGTTGAGGAGCACCGTGCAATTTATTACCTTTCGAAGACGAAATCTCGAAGGCGTGGATGCCATCAAAAGCACTAAAGCTTAATACTACGTTGAAAGTAGCAAAGCATGCTGATTTCTTGTGCTTGAAAGCACTACCTTGCACTACATTTTCGTCAAAGGAAACGCTCTAAGGTATGAATTCGTGCACGCTCACACGAAGCTCGCGCCTGCCTTCAACCCAGCTGCGTGTCACGCAAATTAGGTTCGCAAAACGAAATAGGTGGGCACCACACTGCAGAATACACGCATTTAGTGTACTTACTCGAGCATTTTCACTCGGCTCCTAGTTTTTTTGCTTGAATCACAGTTATCCACTCGCGGCGAAGCTGAAAATACCGCACCGGCACTATTTCCGTGGCGCGTCGTATAATCGTCGCAGACAACGCTATTATCCTCTTGTTGCGCTGCTTGTTTTGGCATCCAAAGACGACGCAGTAGTGCCCAGACGAGCTCTTATACGCTGAAGCGGCGTGAACGAGTACTTTTTTGCACTTTAAAGCCTCAGAACTGCAGCTTGCCCTGTTTACTTGGTGCAGCCTGCGCGCGCCTTGGCAGCCCGGTGAGCCCGGCGTCTGGGTGCGAGAGTATCCGCTCGGCTCGCCAGCAGCCTGGGCTGGGTGCGAGACAGGCGTGCTCTAGTGTATAGACATGGACATTTTTTTCACATACAATTGCTCAAGCCGAGCACGAAACACGATGAAGGCGCACACGAGGATTGACTTGGGCAGAAAACTTCAATGTACATTGAAGAAACCAACCAAGCATCCTCTTACAGCAGTCAGCTATCATCACGAAACGCTTTACGAGCCCGCGACAGCAGATTAGCACCGATAACACCGATACTGTTTTAGCACCGATACTGTATAAGAATAGGGAGGCTATATTTAAAGGCTGAATCGAAGTGTTGTGGTGTTCATGTCCGCTTTCTTTTTTGTCAATTTTTGTTTTAGTTAATGTAGGGCACGGATGCTAAGAGTGTGTCGGAGCGACAGGGGGTATATGCAGCTAGCCGAGTAAGTTTGAATATTAACGCGATAGCGTTAAGGAGCTCGTTTCGCAGGAATTCCGCTGTCGGTGTCGGCGTCGTTGGTTGTGAGCGAAAAATCAGCGGTGTCCGTGATCGAAAAATGGAGAAAGCTGCAAATAAAACAAATAATAAAAATATTTGGTTCGAGTGAGAATCTAACCCAGGCCTTCTGCGCGGCAAGCAGGTGTTCTACCAGAGAGCCACGCCATTACTTCAAACAGCTTGGAAAAACAAAAAACAACTACATGAATGTCTTGTAGTGGTGGGAGGACTCTCCTTAACTCATGTAATATTGCGTGGCAGAAGCGTAGAATCGCGCCAGGCATCACATGTGAATTGCGCAACGAGTGGGTGTTTTAAAGGCCCACCTATTACAAAGCGCTCAGACATATTAATCATCATCATCAGCAAAAGCATCAACAACGTGAGCAGTTAGATAGGTTCGCGTGTTGCCTTAGGGACGCGTAGTGGGCCCTTCGCTGATTCGCAAAAGGAATAATTATGGCGCAGTGGGCACTTAACGACTGTATTTGCAGTAAGAATTCTAGGATAGTTTGAAACGGGCAATGTTACGCGCACAGTCTTTCGTTTCCTTACGGCACGGTTGATGCTTGCGCCGAGAGCCGAAGCGAGGCTAGCAATTGAGAAGGCGATGCGCACGGGGCCCGATTACGCTATCGTGTTCTACTCTTGAAGGCGAAGCACAAGCGTCCCCGAAGTTTTTATTACAATAGCCAAGTATATATGCACAATGTCAAGTTCGCTCAGGATTGAGTAAGCGATAATGGTTCTCTAGTAACCTCAATTTCAAAAATAAGAATGTGAAACGAGATGCTAGAATGCGGAATAGGACCACAACGCACAATGTCAAGGAGTGTACAACGTTTTTTAGAGCAAAGCTTTGCACTGGCGCTTGTACAAGGATGAGAGAGAGGGGAATAAAGGACATAATTTCATTGCTCGCATAAGGAACAGCAAGATGAAGCTCCCAGTCAATCTATAATCGCTTTCGAGCATGCAGTAAATTGCGGGTCAACAACGCTGCTTGCGGCATGTTATATACGTATAACTGTTCGGGTTTATATATATGTGCCAAAACCACGTTATGGCTATGAGGCACGCCGTTGTGGAGGAGTCCGCAAATTTCGACCACCTGCACCTAATCTAACGTGCACCTAATCTAAGTGCACGAGCCTCTAGCATTTTCGCCTCCATCGAAAATGCGACCGCCACGACCGGGACCGAACCCGCTGCCTTCGGGTCAGCAGCCGAGCACCGTAACCACCGGATCACCGCAGCGGTGGCGGCATTTTGTTGTCGATTCCTCGAGTCATGAACTTTACATAAAGGTAATTCGCCCTGCCTGTTACCCAAACCGAGTGTCATACCAAATAATTTGTCCTCATGTGCGAACGACTAAATCCGGTACCTATATTACTTCTTTTACCTTCATTCGTCAATTATTAAAAATGAGGCCGTCCGGCGTTTTTAATGTATGGCCTTGCTCTCTCTTCTGCCTACAGATTGTGTTACTTCTGATTTACTTTACTTTTACGTGTTTTATGTTAACCTCTTTTTTTTTTTAATTTTCGCTCTCCTTTCATTCGTTCCGTCTCCCATTTCTACGTTCTTGCTCCTTGCTTTCTGGGCCTGTATTGAAAACGTTCCTATATATATATATATATATATATATATATATATATATATATATATATATATATATATATATATATATATATATATATATATATATATATATATATATATTTGTTTGTAAGAGCAAATTTCAACCAGTCATGACACATTTAGCGAGCGCAACCGGCCAACAGCGATGTGCACGTACGAAAGAAAAGCTTGGTGCATTCAGGACCTGAAGAGTATATAGGCCCGCGTTGTGCTCTTTTCGGCGGCGGCAGCAGCCAGCCTGATCGTTTTTTTTTTTTTTTTCACCATCAAAACAAAAGCTAACAACACCTCCATACATGTTCTTACCCTGGACATCAAACCCTTACTTGCGCAAGGAACTTAGAATACAGTATACACTTCCAGCGGCTGCGGGACTCTGAAACTCTTAATAAGCTCCACGTAATTAAACCACACGCTGCGAATCGCGCATCCGCGATTATTTGTGCGGCGAATTGATGTCCTCCTCTGTCGCCTGAGGAAAGGCGCACACTTCCTGTAGGTATAGACACAATTATTTGCACATTGGCGGTAAATCTCCAACGTGTGGTATGTGTGAGGGAATACTGGGCGTCTTAAGTTCCCTGCTATACTAATGTCCCGAAACGGAAGCTGAGAGAAATAAACACTTTTCAATTACGTATACGCGGCGTATGTATATCGTTAGATACGGCACTGTTTCTTGGCTGGAAGACGTTATTTGAAGTGAAATAAGTTTTAGACTTTGTAAATGATGTCCATGCACCTCACGTCATCTGTCCAAGCGGTTGCTATCATAACCTCTCGTGAGAGGCCGCTGTTGTGGTGTTATCTGTCGTTATGGCACATGCCTATACAGGTTCCTTGCACTGAAAGGCCCGCTGTGCTATTCGCAAACTGTACCACCACTTGTTACTTTAAGTTTACGTCACGTTATTATCAACTGGTCGCATATGTTCCATATTCGTAGCAAGCCTCACTAAAGTCGTGGTCATATTTTCAATACGTCACATTTTAAGCAATTTACTGCGATTCGAAGCCTTTACACAGCCATGTGACAGGAGCCATTAGAAGCTCACCATTGAAAACTCGTAGCCACAGCGTTGGCGCTGTTTGGCCAAACCTGACCCTCCCGCTGAATTGGCTTCTTGAGGAGGAGGAGAAGAATATGAAGTTATCTTCTTAGCATGGCACAGTCGTTGAACATCACTTATCATCGCATTTGAACGCGATAGCGTTAAATATGCGAGGTTGCAGGAATTCCGGGGTCCGCGTCGGCGGCGTTGTCCGTGAGCAAAAAATCGAGATAGCTGCAAATAAGTCAATAAATAGTAAAAATCTTGGGTTCGAGCGGGAAACAAACCCAGGCCTTCTTCGTGGCAGTCAGGTGTTTTACCACAAAGCCACTTCAGGGCGTTTTTTTTTTTCTTTGAAGGCGTGTGAACTTGAGCTTGTTCTTTCATGGTATTTATATAAACGTAGTTAGTGTGTATACATAGCGATCAAAATAGCTTTACATGACGCCTGTATACGTTTTTTCCTCGAAGCGGTTTTAAGCACTTGCGCGGCTGTATATGTCTGCTGTGCGTTTGTATGTAATAATAATAATTATTACGGTTTAACGTCCCGAAACCACGACTTGATTATGAGGGACGCCGTAGTGGAGGACTCCGGGAATTTGGACCACCTGGGGTTCTTTAACGTGCACCTGAATCTAAGTACACGAACCTCAAGCATTTTCGCCTCCATCGAAAATGCGGCCACTGCGGCCGGGATTCGATGCCGCGACCTTCGGGTCAGCAGTCGAGCGCCATAACCACTAGAGCTGTGCGCTTGCAGAGCCGCGCCAATGTTTAAAACTGCTTCGAAAAAAAAAAAAAAAACCGTATACAGGCATAATGTAATGCGAGAAGTCCCGTTAACACATTTAATATTGCGTGGCAGAAAGGGTCACACCTGGGATAACAGAGAGCTGAGCTAGTTGGTAAGTATTCATGTTCAAGAGACATCACAAACGGCGGCGTTTGTGGTGTCTTGACTTCTCTCTTGTCTTCGTGTTTGCAGGCCGTCTCTTTAACACGAATTAACACCATGGGAAGTGCGCAAAGAATGGGTAGTTTAAAGCCCCACCCATTACAAAGCGCTCCGGCACAATTAATCACCAGCAGCAGCAACAGCATCATAACGTGTGCAGCTGCGCGTGTTACCTTACGGACGCGTATATAGTGGGTATACTTCGCCGATTCGCAGTATGACTAATTATGGCGCAGTGGGCACCGCACAACTGCACTTGCAGTAGACACGCGTTCTAGGAGAGTTTCAAACGGCCAATGTTGCGCGTACAGAGGTTCCTTTCCTCGCGCACGGTTGAGGTGATCCACTGAGAGCCTGGCAAGCGAATGAGAAGACGATGCGAACGGGGCCTAATCACGCTATCGCGTTCTGCTCTTGAAGGTGGAACCCAAGCGTTCTCAAGTTTGTTTGTTTTTTTCTTCCTCTCTTTCTCTCTGTCAAGTGCGCTAATGTTTTCAAACCAAATCGTCGCAAATGTTACCGCCTACAGTGGTTAAATTGATGCAGCGGTTGAATTGGCTTAAGTTTTCGCCCGTGTAGCTATACTAATCAATTTTCTCGTCTCTTACGAAGCATTTTAGCGCAATACGTTTTTCTGATAACGGAGGCGCAGGTAACCGACGACGTATTACCGAACAACACGATATGTGCTAACTGCAGGCAAACGGGATCAAGGACAC
This sequence comes from Rhipicephalus sanguineus, assembly GCF_013339695.2. Lineage (NCBI taxonomy): Eukaryota > Metazoa > Arthropoda > Arachnida > Ixodida > Ixodidae > Rhipicephalus > Rhipicephalus sanguineus. The sequence goes on from NC_051176.1 coordinate 334,907,084, forward strand.
TGGAGGATTCCTACATGCTGTAAGGAGGTTATAAGTGTATTTGCAGGCATATATAGAATTGAACTAACCAGTGGCGTTGCCAGGGGGTGGAACACCGGGCCCGTGGCCTCCCGCCCCCACCTCGAATTTTTTTTTCTCCCATAGGATACAGAGCACAAAATAACCTCCACCACACTTACCTGCCCGGACACCATGTCTGATCAAGGGCGTGTTTCGGATCAAGAAATAAATTTCTGCCTACGCCACTGGAACTAAGTGACATAGGACATGCGTAAAGGGAGATTGCTGTGAACGGAATTCTCAACAGCGGCCATATTGTTGGGTTAATCGCTGATGATGATTGCGATGAAATGCGCAAGATAGAAAAGGGAGCTGGCCTTTAAATATAGATGTGAATATTGATCTTTGCTCAAACTTCGCTTTCTCTCAAGTACTAGGATAGTTTATTTACCGTCAAGTGCCGAACATCGTTTGCTCAGAATATTTCGATCGCTTACCATGTGGCGCATTATGTAATTTGGAGCTTTTTTAACGTGCGTCGAGGAAATTGTCACAAGTGGACCAAATATACTGGCGTCCCTGTGAATAGGCTTGTCGAGTTACGGCTGTTTCGAGAAAAAAAAAAATCCCCGCTGAATCTTCTTTGGGAGTTAGTTATCCGAGTGACGCGTAAGCATTGTGTTTTATTGTAGGTAGCGGCCATGGGACAGCGTATATGCAATGCTATCACATGGCTCGTGCGTCCCGCGACCGCGCTGAAACGTGCGTTTGGCATCAAAGTTTTGCAAAGTATGAATTTTACTTATGCGTACAGTCCTCCCTGTCGGGTTCGCATGTTGTCCTGCAGAGAGTTTTTATTCCACTTCCATGAAATTCAACGAAGCTTTCACAGAGTGTGTTATCTTGTTACACTTGTCTTGAACCGCGAGTACAACGCATTCATGTCACATATGCTCATATTTTGCAAGCATGGATGCGTAGAGCACTGGTTAGGAGACACTTCTTCGTAGCGTGAGGACCCGGGTTCAAATCCAAGCACCGGAGTGCAAACGTTTCTTTTATTCATTGATTCCTTCATAGCCGCGATCGTTTCGTGCGTCGAGTCCACCACCTCGTATACTCAGCAACGCGCTATTGCAATGGAAATAAACACGAACAATGCGGCATCTGCGCGCTTCGCTGTTCGCATTTAATTTCAAGCGGTTGTAACATGGCTGGTAATAAAAAGACACTACAGTCACCCATGATTAATTCAAGGACAACTCTAGCGCAATTTAATTGTCACCAATGTAAGAGCGCGATGAAAACAAATGCGAACAGCGGAGCACTAAGGAGTCGCACTGTTCGCGTTTCTTTCCATCGCCCCTGTAACATCAAAACGGCTCGCTATAGAAACTGCGGCCGGGTCAGGATCCGCGTATACGAACTCGGCCACCTTTCGGCCGAGCTCATCCTTCACACGAACGATGAGGGGACTTTTTAAACACGACCAAAGCTGGAGAAACAACACCAGTATGAGGAACGTGCGAGCAACGAACGCGCTGTGTTCTTTTTCGCGAATACGTCAGCAAATACAGGCTACGCAGGAAATAAACGCGCGCGCTATACACATGGGCTTCCAGAAATTTGCGTGGGCTTCTGTTCTGTGTCATAGTCTACATGTATTTACGGTACGCCGATGTGTACACAGAGTGCTTTCCCTCCTATTTTTTCCCTCCTGTCCCTGCTGTTGTACGCGCCTTCTTTCTTTCTTTTATTGTGCGCCTATACTATACGCCGCGCACGCTGGCACAGCAGCGAGTGTGCCACTCTCGCCATTTTAAGGCAGCAGTCCTGCAACTAATTCTCCCGAATTAGGATCGCTTGCACGGCCAGTGATCGATAGAATGTGCTGCTTAAACAATGCGGATTGAGGGCCAATTTGGGGAAATAAACATACAAGAGGAAATGCGGTATACATATATAGGGCGATTATATCTGTGGATCACTGTGTCGTATAACGTTACACGCGAAGGTCTGTAGCGAGTACAATGTCCTTTAAGGTTAGTTGGCGAGCGGAAACCAGGAGTGGATATATAGGCCGATGCTTATACCGGAATGGTCGTACGGTTCCTGCACATTCCAAACTTGTAGATGAAGCACGCCTATCTCTCTCGTATTCGCGTGTCATTTCACTTTGATTAAAGGACGGTCGGCGTCGTTATGTAGCTCTTCGTCATTGCTTCTTCGGCGCATGTTCTCGCAAAGAGTGCGTTAGTGATAAAGCAGCGAAACGACGCTTGCCTCCCATGCTTGTTTTTGACAATGCTGTTATTTATTTATTTATTTAAAGTACCTGCAGCGCCCGAAGGCATTATTGCAGGGGGGAATACACAGGGTAACATATGCTACATAAATGGATAACTATGAAAACAAGATCAACAACAAAAAAGGAAAAAAAAGAAGAAAACTATGAGCGTAACAGTATATCTCTGAACGAAGTTTCAGTGCGACAGTCAACAATTTCCTTTGGAAGCTGATTCCACTGGGAGATTGTGTGTGGAAAAAACGAGTATTGGTATACGTTTGTTCTGCAAAAAACTTTCTCTTATTTTTAGAGGGTGATCACTTCTGTGAGACAAGAAATGGGGAGGTAAAATGTAAGATTCTTTATCTATTTTGACCAAGCCATGAAAGATTTTGAAAAGCATTTCTAATCTAATGTTTTTTCTACGTGTACTTAGTAGTTCCCACCCCAACCTATCCTTTATTGCAGTAACACTAAACGTGAAGTCATAGTTAGAACTGACAAAACGGGCTGCACGGTTTTGTACCAGCTCGAGCATATTACATAGGGTTTTACTCTGCGGGTCCCAAGCCACACAGGCATATTCTAACATAGGTCTGACGTTCGAAAAATAAAGCAATTCTCTGATTTTGGGGAGGAGCTAAGCGGAAGTTTTGTTTAACAAAATTTAACATTCTACAGGATTTCGCTGTAACATACTCAAACGTGTTTAGTCCAAGTAAGATTTGATGAAAAATGTACACCAAGGTATTTATAATCACTTGCTCGCGTTAGCTGGACAGAGTCTAATGTGTAATCAAACAGGTATGGATCGTGTTTACGAGTGAAGGAGACGCATTGACACTTACTAGGGTTCAGAGACATACGCCACCTAACACACCAGTGCATGATACTATCTAAATCGTGTTGCAAGTACTCATGGTCAGAGACAGATCGAATGCAATGGTAAATCACACAATCATCTGCATACAGGCGTACTTTGCATGAAACATCTCGAGCAATATCATTGATGTACACTAGAAACAACAGAGGCCCCAGAACAGATTCCTGAGGGACTCCCGAAGTAACAGTAACGTATTCAGATTGGGAGCCATTAATTGTGACCTTGTGGACAGTGCTTACGCGGCGAACGTCAATTAATTTCAACAGGACATTATATGTATGTAGCAGTCGAAGTATCGGCTCGTCCAGCTTTGGCTGACTATCCGCCTAAATAGGGTATTAAGAGACCAGCAATAAAAGTTTACGCTTAGGTAGGAGATGTATACTGACGATAAAAAAAAAAGCATATATCGTTAAAGCTTCCTACATATTGCGCCAGATTTCTGCAGCTTATGCGCCGGATGGGGAGTTGCACGATTTAACTGAGGGACATTCAAGCCAAGAAATCTTCAATGCAAGCGGTTACTATAGATTGACAAATGACGGCGGCTGTTATAAGTAACCGCAGCTCACGCCCAATTCAATGTGGAGGAACATGAACGAAAAAAGACGGCATGGTTAAAGGGGCACTGACACAATATTTCGCGGCCGAGATAGCCTGCGCGATCGATTCGGGTGAACATGCGTATATCATCTGCAAAATACCAGCAGCGAATATAGCTTGGGAGTTATTCTAAATGAATTTTGAGGTTTACGTGAGCGATCGATATTCTCGCGCTACTGACACCCTCAAAGGGGACCCTTGGGGACCCCCTACTTCCCTCACGTGACCACGCTGCAAGAAGTTATGATGACGTCATAGCCGCCATGTTTTTTTGCCGCGTTCGCTCCAGCAGCCTACTTCTCGGCGGCTGCTCGCGAACCGCGCTGAAGTGCGTCACAGTTCTGTGCGCTGATGTGATCGAGTGCTGCACCCGCTATAGGTGGTGATAGTTCCACCCGGAGGCTTGTCGCTTTTGAAACCGAAATTGGCACTGGTTGGTAATAAGGAGCCTGTAATTAATTATCTGTCGCGTGCTGCAGCAAACGATGTGCCTTGTTATGACTAACAGGCCCCCAGCAACACAATGCAGCAAAAAAACGCGAGGCCAAAATTTTTGTGTCAGTACTCCTATAATAATAGTTGTTTGGTTTTTACGTCCCAAAACCACGATACGATTATGAGGACGCCGTATATGTATCTCCGGAAATTTTTCGCCGCGTATATTATATATATATATATATATATATATATATATTATATATATATATATATATATATATATATATATATATATATATATATATATATTATATATATATATGTATATATATATATATATATATATATATATATATATATATATATATATATATATATATACGCACTCATACAAACGCACGCACGAACATACATCAAGTTTAGTTGAACCCCCCCCCTCCCGAAAGAAACTTCTGGCTTCACAAAAACTTCAACGCCACCTGTCCTCTTTGATGCATCTCTATGCCAACTGGACTCCGCCGAAGAGAGGCCACACTGTTTTATCGCTTATGGCTAGGGGTGGCATTTACGAAATCCTATTCCTTTCGCATTGGAATGGCCGACAACGCTCTTTGCGATGCCTGTCGTTGCGAGGAGACGCTACACCACGTCCTGTGCGACTGCCCGGTATATAATGTTCAGAGACAGTCACTGGCGCCCGTTCTAGCGCACCTTGACTGTAGACAAATATCTATTGAAACTATTCTTGCATGTCGTCAACAGAAGACATCGCAGCTGAAGGCGACGAAGGCACTGCTGAGGTTTTTAAGAGAAACGGACTTGAACAAGCGGCTGTGACAGTAATGTCGCGTACCACGCGAGAGTGACCGATTGTGACTGGCTCTGTGTGTGCTGTGTCATGTGCTATCTTTCTCTTTCTCTCCCCCATCCTGTTCTCATGTGTAGGGTAGCGAACCGGTTTTCCTCAACTGGTTAGCTTCCCTGCCTTTCCGTCTCTACTATTTCTTCCCTTGACCACCTGGGGTTCTTTAACGGGCGCCTAAAACTAAGCGCACGAGCCTCTAGCATTTCGCCTCCATCGAAATGCGGACGCCGCGGCCGGTATTCGACCCCTCGACCTTCGGGTCAGCAGTCGAGCACCATAACCACTGTACCACCACTGTTGACGGTGCGGTTATTCAGTCACGAATAATAATAATAATAATAATAATAATGTCTGGGGTTTAACGTCCCAAAACCAAGATATGATTACGAGAGACGCCGTAGTGGAGGGCTCCGGAAATTTCGACCACCTGGGGTTCTTTAACGTGCACCTAAATCTAGGTACACGGGCCTCAAACATTTTCGCCTCCATCGAAAATGCAGCCGCCGCGGCCGGGATTCGATCCCGCGACCTTCGGGTCAGCAGTCGAGCGCCATAACCACTAGACCACCGTGGCGGGGCATTCAGTCACGAAGTTTTATGAGGGTGAGTAAGTAATAGTATTTGGATTAATGGACAGCGGGCAAATGCACCTGCTAATGAACGAATGAGAGGTTGACGTGTAAGTAAATTCAGCGTGCAGGGGTGTCAACTGTCCTCGGCTATGGTTACTGCATGGGTGCATGCTATCAAACATTCGACTTTCGTGCGGGCTTGTGCTCGTGTATTGATACGACTATGCGTTGCTATAACGTAGAGTGTGTACGCATAAAATCTCTAACATGACCTGCATTAGTTTTTTTTTTTTTTTTTGAGGCCTTTCACTGCGAGATTTCGGTTTTCAGAAGGGCCGCACCAAGCTCAAAGTCACGACACGGTGATTCGTTGCGCATGGCCGCAACAGACATATTTTATCGTCAACAAGTTTTTTGTGTGACCGCTGTCTCGTAAGTTGTCACGACTATATGCTGTCGATCGTTCCAGCTATAAATAGTATAGATTCATCTATGAAGTTGACACAGTGTGGTAAGAAATACTCTTATAAATTAATGGAGGCGATTTGGCGGCATTATGCGTTTTTATTCTCGGTGAATGCCTGCGTACACAGTACAAAAGAAGAATTGAAAATAAAAGAAGCACATTGACACTTTTCTTCACATGTCTTTTGGATTCGCTATACACGTGTTCAATGGGCTACATTTTGTGTATGCATATCTTTCAAAATCTCGTAGTGGTATATACTTACGCTATTGCAATCCGCGATTTAATGGAACTCTCGTCCTTGAGGACTCACGTAGTTCCAGCTTTTTTTAAATCTCATTTTTCTTTCTTGAGTGTGGCACTGTGGCTTACAAAGGCAGCGCAGAATCGATGTCGCTTTAATGCGAAATAGTGACAAAGAATGCAGTCAAGAGAACGCCGACTAAGCGGCCATTCGCGTATGTATTATCAAGAGTACTATGTGAACCAGTGCAGTGGCATTCACTTGGCGTTTATGCTGTTGAGATGGCGACGTGAGGGATCTCCCGACGTTGGCCAGAAAGGTGCGAGTCACGCGATGCTCTCCCGCAAGCACGCCATGCGAACGCATTAAGACAGCGCCTCTTCTTTTTTCTTATTATTATTATTTCCGCGCCGTGCGAACATCACTCTCTGTTTTTCGTTGCTTTAATTAGGCTCATTTAAGCGGGTCAGTATTGCGTACAACATTTTTCTCGCCAGTTTACTCTCATGCGCATTTCCTTTTCTGTTTTTCTTTTTCTTTTTGGCGTCTGTTATCTATATACCCCCTATATACCCCCTCTTTCACTCATTATTGCAGTTTCTTTTACCCGCACGTCGTGTTTGGGGCGTTCATTTCTCAGAGACAGCTAATTTATATGCCTTATCGAGAAGCCTACGCGTCGACATTAATTTCGACGTAATCGGACCCTATAAACGTCAACGCTTTGCACTTTCTCAACCATGCCCAGCGCGGTCTGCCACTATAGATCGAAAACAAAAAAATAAATAAAATAAAACGAATGGCTGGCCGACGGCGCTGCGTCGAAATAAATTACCTTCGCCGCGCCTTCTCGATATCTCGTCGACCAATTATGTGGCTGCATACGTTGTATACGCGCACGCACAGGGCGCCCCAAGGAATCGAATGCCTATAAGCGGGTCAAATTGTTATAACGCCGTCCATTTAGCGCAATCGGCGGGGCCCGTGTACGAACAAGTCCCGCGAAAAAAAAAAAAATAAATAAAACAGCGAGATTTGTATTTTCACTCGCACGTTTCGCGCGCGCATGCACAAGCAAGCTCGAGGCCGATGATGCATGGCATAGCTCTATTAATTGAAGCACCGATCGAGGACGATATATGGCCATTAATTTTGCTTTCCATTATTTCTTTTAGTCCTCGGCCGCGTATGCTGTTTGCCGTTGCGTGCGTCGTCCCAAATGAGCTCGGATCCCGGCCATATTATAACGAACGATGAAAAACTTGTCGACACGGCCCGCCGTAATACGCGTATGTGAGTGTCAAGCTTTAACAGCTACATAGCCTGCGTGCCTACCTGATTTCATCTCACTTGGCGCGGTTCAGCCATCAGTGCCGCAGTTTTGCTTAGAGCATCGTGTGTGTACACACACCACACACACACACACACACACACACACACACACATATATATATATATATATATATATATATATATATATATATATATATATATATATATATATATATATATATATATATATATATATATATATATCCGAAATCTCTCCGAAAATCCTCAGAAGTATGGGAGACGGGCGGTCAGGTCAAATGGGAGAATCAGAGACCTTCCAGCGAAGACGCGATTTCCGCTTTGAGATGTCCAAAAAGGGCCGCTGGTAATTTTAGCGGTGTGATGAAATCTTACCAATTTCGTCGGCGAAACCGAGACGCGGAAGAAAGCAACTGCCATGTTCTTCCGAGACGTCCAGCACGAGCGAGTGTATGACTCTCTCTTTCGTCCGTTGTCATCGTGGCACCTCACACTAACAAAAAAAAAAGGACAAAGCGAGATGTCAACCATTGATCTCCTCTTTGTGGGTGCCCGGGCTGCGCTTGCCATGATAGCACGCCCGGCTCACTTACGTTAACGAATTCAGAAGAACTAACACCACTGCAATCGTTATCGTGAACGGGCATGACCAGGATTTGGGGACGTATGCCCGTACCGCCATCTCTCGTCGGTGACTGCGGTGGCCTGCCGTAACTGAATGGGAAATAGGGGAAAAAAAATCGTATCTGACGAAAAAAGTTAATTGTCAAAAACGACTCCCGGTTCTGTGCAGTAGAGACTTATTTGAACATTCTGTTAAAATAACAGCGTCGCACTACAAACCACGTGGCTTCCCAGGGTGTTAAAAATTCTACAATGGGGCCCCATGTGCTTCGAATAGGCGGTGTTCAATTGTCCTGGGGAGCCACACGCTTTCTAGTGCGATACTGCAATTTTACCAAAACGTTCCAGTAGGTCTCTACTGTAGAGAACCCCGAGTCGTTTTTGATAGCTTGCTTTTTTCAAGAGATATGATTTTTTTTCGCCCATTTCCCATTCAGTTATGGCAGGACGCCGTTGCTACCGCCGAGAGGTGGCGCCACGCACAAATGTCCCCAAATCCTGGGAATGGAACTCCCGTATATGGTCGTCTGCTATTTGCGCTCATCGACGCTTCGGTTCCAGTTTCTTCGGTGAATTTGACTGAACTTCATTACTCCGCGATAATTACCTATGGGCGCTTTTCGATTCAATTCGCTTTTCGACCGCCATTCTCCACTAGTGAAGAGCTTAATTAATTTAATATGTTAATTATTGCCCTAATTGATCTCTTTAGCGATTTTCAATTATTGTTGGTGAGCGCATATAGCGCAACGCGCGAGCTTATCCATCATTAATAATTTAAATAATTCTCCTTAAAAGAAGACTGCAGAAAATGATAAATATATCGCAGATCACATTGATTTGAGTCTGATTGGCGGTATATATTTGGAATGAATTCAAGTCAACTGTGTTCCGGCTGTTCAGATTCTTCGAACACGTACGGCCGGCTTTAAGATGTTATATAGTATAGTGCGGTACCTGGGAAAATGCTCAACTTCCGAGCAGTTTGAGACCGTTAAGAACTGCAAATTCGAACAGCATTTCGTTGTTTGCATATACCATGCATAGCATATACGGGCTGCAGATTCATATGCCGCCCTGCGTGGGCGAATACCGTAGAAACATTCATTTCTTTCCGTTACATGCCAATTTATGTGAAATTTTGGCGCATATAGCTATATATTGACCCGGTTAGTGAGTCTCTGACGCAGCTGATTTAAATTAACGTGTTGTGCACGTCAGTCCTCGATGTTAGGGCTAAGATATGTGAGCTAATGTATGTGAGCTAATTTATGCGAGATAATGTATGTGAGCTAATGTATGTGAGCTAATGTATGTGAGCTAATGTACGCGAGCAAATGTTTGCGTATAGTGTTGTACGTGGGTGAACATGCAATGTGTACCAAGCTTTATATCTCTTGACACCGCACGCTGACTGTACTAACAATGTACTGAAAGTTATTAATTTACGCTATTCTCGTCTATTTATTTCTTTCGTCTTTCTTTTGTAATACTGAAAAAATAAAGTAAGTTTCGTCTTTCTTTTGTAATACTGAAAAAATAAAGTATAAAGGAAACTACCGGACCAGTTTTAAATAAAGTTTATCAATTCATTCGAAGCTGTTTGCTTATTACTATTATTATTTGATATGGATACACAAAAACACAAGCAATTGTAAAAACCACTATATAATTCATGTCCGGTACCGATTACAACTTCAAATAAAGCGAATTATTTCCTCCTGCTCCGGTGAAGATATATATGTCTGTACAGTGCACGCATGTGGCTGATAGCGAAGGCTATTTAGCTATTAGGAAAAATAAAAACGAGACTGCAACGGCCTTCTACGTTCTTTTAAAGTTTATTTGCTGTTCTAAAAAAATGACAAAACGATATACACATAAGCATAAAACTCACCCCCAATCACCACAGCAACATTTTGCTAGTTCTTGCTACCCACAGAGCTGTGGCGTCGCGAATGGTAGTAATCCAGCTTTTTTTTTTTTTTTTGAAGAAGTTTCTTGTTGCACGACAAGGTATCTGAACGTTGCAAAGCACCCGGGAGCCGAATTCAGAAAACTTCTCTTTCGAAAGTGCGTTTTCCTATTGGTCAGCTGGCTTCACTAATGATGCGTCCCGCATCGCGATTAGCTGAAATATTCTCTTACGAAAACCTTTAGCGTAAGACTTTTTTTGTGATTTCGGGCCTCTGTTGTTGGCCAATTCTCCAATGCGGGTGCATGCCACAAGTTCAGTCGTCTACTCTATAATCTACTCTACTCTAGTTTGCAAGGATTGCAGCTACAGCTTCGAAGACGTGCCGTATACGTCGCTATATATTTTCAGCGTTATTACTTTCGATAGTATTTGCGTTACTCAACGCCGAGGAAAGGCGAACTCCATGCCACTTAGTGTAGGCGCGGATATGCCCGCTCTGTTGGCGTGGGCACGAACTGCTGGATCAGAAGGCTACCCCGCTTCTACATAGACGCTGCATGCATCGCGCAGTTTTTTTACCGAGTAAGCATGCACGGTCGTATACGTTATTTGTTTACAGGATATGCACAACTAAGCACATTGGCGCGTGCTCTGAAAAAACACAACCGTGTGTCAGTGCCCTGTCTGCGTCCCTCTCTTCACGTTTTCCCGCTGCACGTCTTCTGAGCACTGCAGCACCCGTTTCCTGTACTCGGCGCAACTGCTTCGAAAATATTTGGGAGCTGGTCGCGCGGTGCCCAATGTTTATTATGCCCTTAAGGCCCAAATTATTCAACCGTTTGTAAATACGTTCGTTGCGTAAACAGTTTGCTGTTTAGGGTTAATCCTTTTTTTTTTTTCGGTAAAACAGCGCGCACACTCCTCACAAGGAGTAGCCGAAAAACAAATTAATGACAAGCTTAAAGCTGAGTGCTTGAACTTTTGAGCAAATATATTCGCGGCGCATTTCATAAATTGTTTTTTTTTTATATTGCGCTGTCACAGGCGTTCATGGTGAAAGCACCAACGTGTTTTTTGATAGCGCGTGCGCAATTCATTAATTAGCATATTGTGTCTCCTGAGAGAGAGAAACACAATCTTTTCTTTGTGGCCACACCATGAACTATAGCAAAAATAAGTTGCTACTCGTACCGTGACTGGAAGAGGTTATCGTGTACAGAGTAGTTTTTGACGCGCTCACATTGTTCTGACCCAAAAAGCATCGCGCGTTGACTGTCTGACCATTCCTTTTTTTCCTTTTTTTTTGCCTCATGTGTGAGTAAATGGGGTGTACGAATTACGTGTGATGCATTCAGAACATCAATGTAGTACATGAGTTCAAAGAAACGACGATGCCACGAATGTAAACAAAAAAAAAAAAGAGAGAGAAGATAATCAACTCTGAACCTCAAAACATCGCAACGGTTTGCATCGTGACAGGCCGTTGTCGACTCCATATACACGTATACACGAGGCAGGTAATAATGCGGAGGGCCAGATGTGCGCAGCACGGGAGGGCTTTTTCGGCTAATGGCGAAAACGAACGTGTACAAGCTTACGGGCCGTCATTATGTCTGTTTTCGTTTGTTCGACGGAGAAGCCACGACGCAAAGCACGTGTATTTAGTACAGTACAAGTCTCCCACAAACGGCCGGGCGCTACGCCAAACTCTATGTGTTAGAGAAGTGCGCATCGAAGCCTTGTTGGACGTTGCCGTGTGTGACACGTGCGTAACGTCTCCATAACACGTCGTTCGCAACGTCTCTTTCCAGTTCCTCTATCAAACCTAGACCCCCCTCTCCCCCCTCACTTTTTCCTTGCTTGACAAACTAACTTACCTCTCTATATACTAGGAGTGACTGCTGAAGTTCCGAGGCCGTAACCTTCTTTTGATGTTTTTTTCATTTCACTCGTACCTAACCTTTTATTTTTATCTTGTTTTTACTGGACTAGCGACCTCGTAGTAAACAGCTGCTATGTTTTCCTTTTGAATATCGTTGCGCTTTTTTTTTTCTTGCGCGTTCAGACGAGGTTCCAGTGATCCATCACGTAAAGCCAGTGCTCCGCGCAAGCACGCTGGCAGCCAGCTATAGCTAGTCGCGCGGAAAGCGTGGCTCGCACTTTTTTCTGCGCCGCGCGCATGCATCGTTCACGAGGGCTTGCGCGCCCCACGTTCTCATGCGCACGTCCGTAGGGCGCAGCTTGGCTCAATCACACTTTAGCGCACAGTTTCTCGCTGTCGTTCGCTTAAAAACTGCGCACATGGCTTGACGAGTCTGTTACCTCTTTAATAAACAACTCTTCGGATAGAGACCCTCCCCGTTTTCTTTGCACTCCAATGAAGAAATGTTTTCGTCATCATCATATTCGATTTGCGAGTGGGAGTGGCCCGTAACGGCAATAGCGGCGCGATACGATCCATAATTACACTATACTTAAGCTTAACGAAAAAGACAGTATATAGTTTGATCTTCAAACAGCGCACACACACGAAGACACAAAAGAAAGAAATGACGACACGTAGTTTCACTCCTCAGCTGCATGAATGATGGTCCGAATTCGGAAAGCTTGCAGTTCGGTGGTTCTCTTTGATATTGGCCAGCCGGCTTCGCTAAATGATACGTGAGGCATCACGACTGGCTGAAATTTTTTCTCCTACGGACATTTCTAGCGTAAGACGTTTTTGTGAACACGGGCCAAGAACACATGATGTGAACGTTCTCCGTTCGTAAGTGCTGTTATGCCAGGGCTCCCAACCCAAACTTCCTTGCTTCGACAAGGAATTCAAGCTGGTAAAACGTCTCACGCAACCAGCTTCAACACCCGCTGATGCAACGAGGCGGGAGTCTTACGCAATCCCCGGCAACTCCGGCGCTGCGCCTGACGCAACCGACGGAAATCTCTCCCGCAACGTGCGGCAAGCCCTCTCCCCCCGCGGATCCGGTTCGAGCCAGCGACCAACGGCGGTTCCTGATTGGAGGCTTCGAACTACTGGCTGATGCAAGAGGTCGGCCAGGGCTATAAAAGAACCAAGCTGCGCGGAGCGAGACAGCGAGACAGCGAACGAAGAAATCCCGGGTCGTCGTCGCACCGCTGTGCGAGCCCAATAAGCTGTCGGCCCCAGCGCCGAATATGTAACGCCTCTGTATATATATAAATTTGCCTTAACTCACCGTCGCCTTGATCGCTCCGTCTATCAGCTCTGCACAGAAGCAGTCGCAAGCTGAGACACCTGTTACCCAACAGTGCCCTTACGAATGAAGCATCTTGTGAAAGAGCGTTTCGTTGAAGCTTTTCGTACTTTGTGAGCGAGATACAGACGAAAGGAAGGAATAGTAGGGAGGTTAGCCGGCATAAGTATCTGGATTGCTACCTACATTGTGGGGTGGAGGAAGGGGCCAGAAAGATCAGAAGAAAAGAGAGAGAGAGAGACCGCCAGGCCTGCGCGGAACACGCAGCGCAGTCACAACGTAAGCTGGAGGAGCGGCCTTCATGGAGTGCGCGTTGTAAACTCTTTTTATTTTCGATTCCTCAAAGGCCCCAGCTGGGGTATTACATGAGGGGTGGGTATTATTTGCAGCGAAGAAGTGATTCGAGAGCAGCCTTGAATTGATGTGGGTCGGAGTGGTGCACGGCAGTTGCAGGCAGATGGTTCCAGTCCCGTGCGGTTTTTACAAAAAAAAAGGAGCGAAAATGGGCGGTAGTTTGTGCTGGCGGAGTACCAAAATTTCTTCGTGAGTACCAAACACAGGGAGTGCTGTCTCGTGCCAACGCATTAAATATTCTATCTGGATCTGAGCGTGACGGATGCATAAGTTATGCTGTCTTCAACAGTAGCCGCGTTATCGATCGGCCTGCTCGTTACCCATATATGCTGCTGTGACTTGGAAGCTTTTGAAATGTGATGTGGGGACATTTCTCGGTCGAGGTATAGGATTGAATTGTCTCATCTCGAACACCAGTTGATCGTGTGGTCCGTGCCGCGGGATTGGAATGTAAAAATGAAGTGATAAAGCGGGATTGGAGTGTAAAAAAAAAAGGAAACAGAGACAGCGAAAGAAAGAGAGAAGACATGTTTTGCAAGTTTTTGTGCTCTGCGGCACGATACGCACGTTCGTAGTTTCCTTCTTTCTTTTTTTTTCTTTACCCACAAGAAATATTCTAGAAGGCGCAGAAGAAAAATGTATTCGGCAAACTACAGCTGCGTTGTATATGCACATTTAAGCAACTTCCTTCGGCAACGTGTATGTTATACGCAACCACCTTATCTTCATGAATGAAACAAGGTCGTTAAAAATGTTCAGGCATTCTTTAATACTTATCGTTTAAAGCCTCCTCCTCTGTGCACCGCAGAAGGGAGAGCAGTGATTAACGGTGTATATATAGTTGTGAGTATCAGCTAGTTACGGCGCCTCTTCGAAATCTGCGCGTAGCCGGGCGTATACACTCCCTCACCAGCATCATATTAATTGCGGCCCCTTGTGCCGCGCGGCGCGCCTTTCAATGCTCAAGTGTATAACACGTAACCACACGGCCCATCGGAAGGGACAGCGTTCTTATAGTATACATACATGCACTCTCGTCTCTCTCTGTCTGATTGGCACTTTCGATAAAGCCGTTATTAATCACTTTTAAACGCTACTGCTGGGCGCGACTATGATGCATCACCGCGCGTCCGCGCGGTAATTAGCACTTTCGAGCCTTTCTTGCATCGCGTTCGACGTCTGCGTTTCTTTCTTTTCTCCTTCCTGTAACAGAGGTGAATAAGTTATCCAAAAAGTTGAGTCGTGCCGACCGTGCTCCAAGTGGCAGCCATAGTCGAATCTGTCGCCCCCTTCTGTCGACACCTTTTTTGGCCACGACCGACAAGTGAGTGTTACGAATGTTACAGCTTATGCGATACATTGTTAACACTTTAGCTGCCTTATGTGTTTATGAAGGATGCTTGGTTCGATCCATGACTAAAGCCTTCATTCTTAAGGGATAGGATATCATGGTTGCTGTTGAAAGGAACTAGGCTTTCTATCTTTTTTTTTTTTGCAGAGATTTTGTAGTAAACATGATAAAACCTGCGACGGTTGACACGAGAATTGCATGAAATAAACATTGGTAGATATATTATTAATAATAATTCTCGAGGTTTAACGCCCCAAAAGCACTACATGATTATGAGAGACGCCGTAGTGGAGGGCTCCGTAAATTTCGACCACCTGGGGTTCTTTAACGTTCACCTAAATCTAAGTACACGGGCCTAAAGCATTTTCGCCTCCACCGAAAATGCGGCCGCCGCGGCCGGGATTCGATCTCGCGACCTCCAGGTCAGCAGTCGTGTGCAATAACCACTAGACCTCCGTGGCGGGTGATCGATATATTGGTGTCAGAAGCTTTCCTGTCAAATGCTATTGTGCGCAGCAAATGGTCGGAACTTATACACATTATATTTAACTACAGTTTCTGTTATTGTATCTGTAGATATAGAACTCGCCGTCATTTATACTTAAAAGGACCATGACACCCAATTTTCGATCATAATCTGTGTTATGTGGATTAATCCTTGTGCATTCACAAATAAGCTGGCGAAATTTTAGCGCATTTGGTCGAGCACTTAATTTATAATCGAATATTTTTATAAACACGCGAGTGGCCCGAGAGTCAGGCAACACTGGTGCACTCGGGAGTCGTGACGTAACAAGCAGCTAGCTTTGCGAGCGTCTGCATTGCGGTGAACGATATTGTTCCATGGTCAGCTGCTCGTGATATCGATATTTTAGCTTTCTTCAGCTTGGCACTGAAATCGAACGATTCCCAGCGGCTGAAACTTTGGTAGAAGACGACGGCTCCGTTCTGTGCTGCACATGACGTCACACGCGCCACTGCAAAATGGCGGTCGCCGGCGGTGGGCGGGGTTTACAGCCGGCAACTTCTAGGGCTTGTTTTGCACTGAACTATTCGTTTACGGCCCCCTTTTGAAATCTGTCTAAGAATATTAGACCCTCTACTTCTAGTTTTCGCTGAAAACCACCAATCTTTGGGCGACCGTGTCATGACCCCTTTAAAGAGACATGATAAACCAACATTCTTGAGGATGTAAAAGTCTTTAGAGCTTAGTCATGCTGGCCGAGATTCATAGTGTCAGATTGCCGGCTGTGTCACGATAAGACGAAGGTGGGAATAAAAAGCGAGCGATGTCTTTGTCAAACGATAATAAAGATAATCTGTGTTATTTCGTGACACCCGGACACTAATTCCGATAGTTTTTTTTGTTTTTTCTGTTTTGTTTTTTGCGTCTCAGCATTGTTGAAACATCTGAGGAAGCGGTACAGTCTGGCGTCAAGTCCGAGAAGTTCGCCGTCATATGACTTTAAAGAGTCGGGCTCTCGACAATGCACAGCGACACAGAACAATACTGGAAGTGTGCTAATCGGTCGTACGGAGCATATTCGAATAAAGAACCATGCACTAAGCCAGTGGTTTTCAAACGGGGTTCCGCGACGCCATGGCCCGCGAAAAAAAAAAAGTTTTTGGAGGCGAGTTTTGACCTATTCCCAGTTCCAGGTCCGGCTCCAGGAACTGCAGCAACATTCTGAACAAGATCGCCTCGGCTGCCCCAACGCCTCAATTAAAAACTAAGCCTGCTATATCAGACGCCCCCCCCCCCCCCCCCCAGCCCCACCCCCTCCGGTTCGTCACATCAAGGGGTCCGCCATCACTTCGACCAGTCCACAATGGTTCCCCGACGCATCGACGGCTGAGAACCACTGCACTAAATCTTAGTGCGCGTCTGTAAGCTAGGTGTAATAATTGGGAAATATTGAGAGCGCATTTCGCGGGTCCATGCTGATGAGGGCATCGACGAGCGCTGCCGATTTCTTAATCCGCAATTTGTCAAATCGGTATTATTATTCGTAGATTCCAATTGTCCCAGACGAGACAAAAAAGAAAAAAAACATGGATGGTCCCTCTGTCATAGGAATCGGTATAACACGAAAGTGAAACGTGTCTTCACAGACGTAGTTGAGCGTTTGTTACGCATTCTTTCGCCCAAGGGCGATGGAATGAATGCTACAGTAACAAATTGTAATGTCACGCGAATAACGGCAAGCAACTCGAAACTTGCAACGCGCTGCTCAAGCAGAAAGGACGCACGGAACGAACATACACAGGATGAGAGCGAACTAACTGTCACATCTGTAACTTATTTCTGCGTGAGCACCGCGCTCCTTTCGCAAAAGCAGCCACTGCAGTGGGCCAAGCGACCTTCGTGCTCTCAACGCGAGACGTACAAACCACCGCGATCACGAGCTAAGCGCCCGCACAAGCGACCACGCCCTGTAGACGCGGTCGCTCGTCGCAGCGGCGACGACCTTTCAAGAGCGCTCTTCTACGCTCTTCGAGCCCGTCGCGCCAGCTAGCCAGTGATAACGAAAACACTGTAACACAGATCTCTGAGTGCAGGCGACCACGCCCTGTAGACGCGGGCGCTCGTCGCAACAGCGACGACCTTTCAAGCGCGCTCTTCTACGCTCTTCGAGCCCGTCGCGCCATCTCGCTAGTGATAACGAAGACACACTAACACAAATCTCTGAGTACAGCCACCCGCAAATGGTGTATATAAATAGCTCGCCGTTAGCATTGTGAAGAACGTGCCGTCCGTGGCCGAATCGTTTCGCGCTGCGGAAAGAGCGGTCGTGAGTTCGATTCCCGGTGACGGAACTTTTTTCTTCTGGTTTTTTTTCATTGCCCACTGTTAGTCTTTATATTTTACAACGTCATATCCGTGACGGAAATACGTCAGCGGAGCCGTGGTGGACCCCGGCATAAAACACTTTCGTGTTAAAAAATACCTTAGCGATACTGCCAGTGTGCCACGAGTTTACTTTCTTCTGGCATTGTACCCCACCACACCGAAGCGAGGGCTTTGTAGTGCCGTTCTTTGGGCGTCTACGCGATGCATGCTGTTGCCAGTGCGGGGAGGCTCCTTCGCATCTGTCCTCGAACATGCCGATTTGATATTTATGTCTGTCCTTCTGTTTTTTATCGTTTCAGGGCCAGGGCTAAACGGTTCAAATACAAGGGAGCGGCGCCGGCACCGCGGAACCCGAGCCTGGCTATTCCTGTACATTCACCCCATCCTGGTCAAAGAAAAGTGTAGAAGAATAGAAAGAAGAGGAAAAGGAGGAGGAAGCTTGCTTCGAACGTCGAATAAAATCTACCTCTTGTTCAACAGGAACACGTTAATGTGGGCCCTCGTCCAAAACATGCTTGTTTTGTTTCTGGCTGCCCTTTCAATCGACTTCCTTCTACGCAAAACAAAAAAACAAACAATAACATGGCTGATCCCACCGTCATAAGAATCGGTATAACACGAAAGTGAAACGTGTCTTCACAGAAGTAGTGCTTATTGTGTAGTGATATATGAGAGCTTGTACAATGTCTATTGGGGTTTGGCAGCTACAGCACCGTTTGACGGGGATGCACCCACGTTGACGCCTAGTGGCATATCTTCATCGCGACGACTAACGCCCATGATCACGATTTGACCTATGTGTAGCAGAGGTTGATAACATATACCTGGACACATCATATGGAGAATCCAGCGCAAAGATGGCATTAACAAGCACGTAATAAACACTGGTGCTCCATGTGCACTTCTTCAAAGTGTCAATTAAGGAGAGAAATGGCACGGTGTGCTGTCCCGAGTGATAGGGTAACCTACGCTTGTGCTCATGCATACACTACTACATTGCGCTTCAGCAAGAAGGAAGGCAGTGGTTCGTAGCTTGAGCCGCGAACGCACGCAGGAGTTCCACGTACCGCTGGCATCTGTCTCCCTCCACCAAAAGGCACGATCTTCGCCCGTCGACATCGTTGCCTTTCTGCAGCGCTTACTACAGCAGTTTTATTAGTCGGTGCTGTCGCACTTGAAGTAGTCGGCGGCGAAACACCGTTGGTGCGTGTGGAAGCTGCACTACACCGACAACGAGCCGTCCCACGCTAACACGAAGCGAAAGGCAAATTACGTAACTGCGTCTAGGGCGACTCCCCGATGCTAGCGCGGCAAGTGTTCTTCGCTGGCATCGAGACGCTTTAACCATGTCCTTCGAGACTGCGCGCAGGCGCATAATCTCCGAAGCCATGCTTTAACTGCGTCGTCGCCGAATAGTTCTCTATCGGCGCTAGCAAATGTCATGCCGCATAGTTCTCTATTGGCGTGAGTAAGTGTCATGCCACATTACTTCAGTTGCCCACTCAGAGATGGCAGCACCAACCTGCCCCGCCTAGCCCCGCCAATAGAGAACACCGTGCGAGAGAGAATGTGTGAGTGTTATAAGGCGCGTTTGTGAAGTGCCGTGCATCTCCTTCGGTAGCATTGTCCGTAGAGTGCCGGGCGCTTATCGTCGCGGCCAAGAAGTCGTGGGTTCGATGCAGGCAACTTTCTCTTACAGTTTTTTCTTTCTCATCTTTTTGTGTCTATTTTATCAGCGCCATATCCGTGACGGAAATACGTCACTGAAGTCTTGGTGGACCTGGCCATGAAACACTTTCATGTTAAAAATTCAGGAGCCTTTCCCCCATCGCGAAAAGGGGGCCAAGCGAAACTTGGCGTGTGCGTGCCTGACCTACTACTTTTCTTTGTTTGTTTCTTTCTTTCTAGCATTGTTTGTTTCTGTCTCTCTTTCTATGCCTGGCGGAAGCGAAGGGGCTCTGATTGGTTGCTCGCGTGGCGTGAGTGCGCGCCTACACAGTTGGCATCATGCCTAATGACTCACGTTCCGGCGCCAGCGCCGGAACGTGAGGTCATGCGTTCATATCCAGGCAACAGTGAAATGTGGCAACGTGAAACGACAAGTGACCTCGATGAGAGATCAGGTTGCCAAATCAGAAAAGGCTGGTCGCCGACAAGCTCACGATCGAGAGAGCATCAATTAATGGAGAACGGCGTATATAAATACCTATGTGACCGGCGTACCTTCTAGGGTCGAATTTCTGTACGCTCGCCGGCGCGGGTTTTTCGCGTCTGGCAACTCCTCCACCAAAATCTGTAACTCATAACGAACTTCGCTTGAATAAAACGTGCAGAGCACGTCCATCTCCCGCTGAGCCTCTTTTCAAAATGTAACAGCCCGCTCTGCTGTTACCATGCAGTTGCACGGAAAGAGCACGTGTATACAGGTCAGAGACACCGTTCTTTCATTTTTTTTTTCCCTACGCATCCTACCCACGACGACTGTTTGTAACATTATTAATATAGTTGGTTGATGTCGGGTCGACAAACGCGCCCCTAACCGCTCTTCTCAAAGTTCATGCTCCCAGTTTCTACCGAGCTTCATCTGCGTGCGCTGACTGCTCAAGGCGCGTCGGCGGTGCCGCGAACGTGACAAAAGTTCCACACAGCATGGAGGTCGCTTTCTTGACGCCCACCAGACGCCGCAGCTTATGTGCGTCGCGGAGACTTGCTCTTGTTAAAAAGCAGTGCGCGTGCTCGACAGAAAAGCACATTTTCTGATCTCCCCTCCTGACCTCGACTATACCTCAACACCGGTTTCGTGCAAAGAAGGCAGGAGTGCAGGGGTGTCCCATAATAATCGAACATATGTACCACCGGCAAGAGAGCATAAGAAAGAGAGAGAGAGATAGACAGAAGATGATAGACGAAAGTTTTAACCAGATTAGATCTTTGGCTTGCTGCGGGCAACCGTTCTAAAGATGAGGTGAAAGGGCAAACCAACATGGCGAAAAAGCGGGTAAAGAACTGTCCTTGCGTACTCGGTGAGGTGGTTGACAGCCAATATATATAGCATGTCGCTTTCGAAGAGCACGGCAGTGGTTTTAATGATGCATGTACTCGGACCGGCGTCGATTGGGGCCATGGTTCAAGTATTTCGGTTTTCTGTCCTGTGGAAAAATCTCCGAGTATTGCGGAGTCTGTCGGGCCGGGGGCCCTGTGCTATTTAAATACTAAAATAAAAACACTCGCAGATAAAGTGCGATAGTTTCTGTCTCTGCACCTAAAAGCTTTCCATTAGGCCTTATCAACTCTTATCGATATATGCGAAATGCGAAATGAATATGCTATGTTTACTACGTAAAACGGGTACGAGTTAGTGTCCGCCAGTCCAAATGATAGACGAGTCGGCTGCCTTAATGCGTTCCCTCTCTATACGCGCAGTCAGGCATCGTGAATGTCATGTGACGCCATGGTAACGGCACGGAATGTGGTGATCCGGGGAACGAAGACGCTGGTTAAGCAATAGTTATTCGAATTTCATTAGACCAGTGCATGAAGAGAGCTGAACTTACCCGCTGAATCCGCTTTTGAAGATCGAGATACTAACGAAGTTGGCGTTTCCACGAACATATCAGGCGGCTGAATGAGCTCGCTCACTATCAATGAAACTGCTCTGACTTGACAGTAATTTGAGGATGATATCTGGTCCTTTTTTTTTTTTTGAGTTGCCAGATAGCGAATTTCTCTTTCGTCTGCGACAAGTTCGCGGGCTCCATCTCACAGTACTTCGTAAGCTCTGAACGGCTGCCTTGGAGTCGCAGTAGATGATGGAGCATTTCGTTGGGGAGCTTGCTGATCAATGGATTAATTTGTCATGCGCAGTGCTACAAGGTTGGCGCCCATCTTCGACGTCGAATGTGATGTTTTGAACTTAATCGGAAAAGTTTTAGCCTGGACGCCTATTGCTGCAGCAGTTGAGCTGTAGCAGGAAAGGAATATATTGTCACCCACCTGACAATAGCACGAAACCATACACTCTTAATCAGGTCCCGCTTAAAGTGCTAGATAGAGCCATTTCGTGTAGTTTCCTGGATATAGCCAGCACTTAGCCAGAACCTGTTTAAGAGTGCACAAAGGATTCATCGTGAAATGTAGCGACTCGGGCACACGCGTACACAAGAAATCAGAACCAGAAAACCATGGCTCTCTTCTCTTGTGTCCGTGATCTCAAGGCGATGGACTGGGCTAGTTGGTACATGTCGAATTGGATGAAAAACCAGCGGGAAACACGAACCACAGAGAGAGAACACGACGGGACACGCGTCGTGTCCCGTCGTGTTCTCTCTCTGTGGTTCGTGTTTCCCGCTGGTTTTTCATCCAATTCGTCTTGTGTCCGTCTTTGCACACCTCACCTGCCTTCATGATGAATCTTTACAAACTGGCTCAGGTTTCTTTCGTTATAACTTATCAAGGAATCCCATATGCGCTTCTCAAAAAGTAAGCCACGCAGTCGCAAAATATCGTACTAGTACGTAGTGCAGTGCAGGCCATGTATGGTACGCTGGCATCGAGACGTGTTTGTAAAGGATCATAACATGACTGTAACCTCTCGCGCTGCCTATATATCTCTCGCTAAGCAATAAAGATGGTGAAGACGTGCGCATATGCACCCTTAGAACACTGACTGCAACGTCCTACGTTGCGATCGGGTGGTTGCGCGTAGTGACAGTGGCTGCTGCGAATGCCGGCTTATAGGAAAGTAAGGAAAGCTAAGAGACGTCGTGTAAGGTGATTTGAGTTTGTCCCACATCCTGGAGCATACAGACGTTCGTCTAACCGGTGTTATGTGGCATGGACAGGTTATACGTTGAGAAACCTATGACTTGCGAATTGTAAACCTGATTGCACACACTACCTCCCACCCAGAAAGCTGAAGGTGTCTGAAATCGTTTCCGAACCTCTTTTTCGTGTATGATAAATGTGGGGTCAAAGGTAAACCATGTTTCATTGTGAGTGCATGAAATTCATGCGCACTTGCTTGCCCATTAACGTCCTTGCTTTGCGTGTACAGTAGGGAACCTCGTTATATATTAAAAAATCGTCGGAATTCGATAGATCTCTTCACCATATCCATACAATTATTATAGAGCTGCAGCTACCCATTTATAATTTTTTTTCGCCTGAGCGGAACACGCAAAGCAGTAGGAGCGAACACGCAAAACTGGTGGAGGAGCGGACTTTCTAGAGGCCATTGTAAATTGTTGGAGTGACTAAGTACTACAAGAGCAAGGTACCCACTACGCCATACATCATCATAATTTTGCGAAGTAGGGAAGAACTCACTATGTCGTTATTCATCATTTTGCAGAGAAGCGAGGTACCCACTACGCGTCTGTGAGGCATCATGTGCACCTTGTTGGTACTGTGGCTGATGACGATGAAGATTTAAGGCAGAGCCCTTTGTAATGGATGGGAAGCTTTAAACCACGCACTCGTTACGCATTTCGCATTGTGTGACGCCTGGTTGTTATTTTACTCTTCTACCACGCTAAATACCACATGTTAACGCTGCAGGGGACTCCTACATAACCTAAGTGACATAAAGGACATACTAGCCGCTCTTTCACCAGTTGCCTTGTGTTTACAAGAAACGAACTTAGGTTCTAAACAAAGAAACATCTTGAAAAACTAGAAAGTATTCCGGCAGGATGGAGAGCAGGCAAGTAGGTTCTCAGGTGGTGTTGCTATTATAGTTAAGAGTGGAAGGAAGGAAAATAACTTTATTGGGTCCTGCAGAACGCGACTGGGTCGCGCACCCGGCTCAGTCCCACGTAGGGACCGGCATGCCGAGCCTTCCGGCCACCGCGCGGACCCGCTGGACAGCCGTGAGCTGATCAACAGACCCCAAGTAGTTAAGAGTGGAGTTTCAGCGCGGGAACATAAACTTAAAACCAGAATAGAAGCCGTGGCAGCCATCATACACGCATTTAAAACGATTGCAGTGTGCAGCGTATACTTGGAGCCGCATCTTAAAATATCTATCTCCGATTAAGAACACCTTATAGAGCAGCTGCCAGAGCCCTTCCTGGTAGTCGGAGATTTTAATGCGCACTCCAATTTCTGGGGTAGTGAAAAAACTGACACTAGAGGCTAAATCATTGAAGACATTTTATTAAGCAATAACCTTTGTCTACTAAACACAGGAAAACCAACGTACTGTTCTCCTAGCTCAAGAAGAATGAGCTGCATAGACTTATCCTTTTGTTCACCTTCCGTTTTTATGGATTTCAAATGGGATGTCCTAAATTACCCATACGGAAGCGATCACCTACCCATAGTAATCAACCTAACAACCTCACCTGTAAGTCATCCAAAGAAAACCACGACGTTGGAAGCTACATTTAGCCGACTGGGCCCTCTTCCAAGAAAAGGCTAGCCTAGAAATTATAGCGTCAGACAACCTCAACATAGATGACCTAAACGAATGTATCACAAACAGTATTATTACAGCTGCGCGACTATCCACCCCTCAGACCTCCGGACTGGTCAAACAAAATCACAAGACATGGTACACATACGAATGCAGAGAAGCAAAAAAGAAGCAAAACAAACCTGTTGAACCTTCCGCAAGTATTCAACGCCAGAAAACTTTGTAAATTTTAAAAAGGCCAGAGCGAAAGCCAGATACATCCGCCGCAGCGCTGAAAAATCTTCGTGGCAAAAGTACGTCTCTTCCATAAACAGCACCACCACATCAAAAGAAATGTGGGAACGGATCCGAAAGATAGACGATAGTTTCTCTCCATTCACTGTACCTTTGCTCACAATCCCTGGCGTACAGACAAGTGTTGAAGAACAGGCAAATATTCTGGGTGAATTCTTTGGTGCTGTTTCCAGCTCGTCACATTACACACATTCATTTTCGAAACACAAACACACAGCCCAAAAACAAAGACTTCCAACAAGTGGCAATACAAACGAACCCTACAACTACTTAACTACTTCTCAAGAAATCCACTCAGTATTGGCTGCAGGTAAGCAGACTGCACCCGGACCTGATGAGATACACTATCAAATGCTAGCCCATCTCTCCGAACCCGCCACAGAAACACTTCTGACATTCTTTAACAAAGTGTGGATATCTAGAAAATTACCTGACGCCTAAAAGAAGGCCATTATCGTCCCTTTTTTTGAAACCGGGAAAGCCACCAACCGATTCTAGTATCTAGAGACCTATAGCTCTCACCAGCTGTCTATAAAGTCATTTGAAAGTGTTCCTAATATTAGATTGTCATTCGTATTGGACTCCCGCAATCTTCTCGACATTCATCAGTGTGGTTTTAAAAAAGCGTGCTGCACAACTGACCAGTCTCGAAAATACTGTCCGTGAGGCATTTGTACATAAACAAAACTGTCTGGCCGTCTTTTTTTAATTGGAAAGGGCATACGACACCACCTGAAGGTTCGGAATCCTCCAGGACCTGGCTGAGTTAGGAATCCGTGGTAGGATGTTGAACTGCCTAAAAGACTTCCTATCTAACCGTTCATTCCATGTGCGCCTAGGCTCGACACTATCGAAAAATTTCGCTCAATAAAATGTAGTACCACAAGAATGCATTTTAATCACAACACTATTTGTCGTGAAAACGAACTCGATCAGCAAAATAATACCAAAGTCATTCATGTAATCAGTCTACGTTGACGACCTTCAGATAGCTAGCACATCCTGCAACACATCAACATGCGAAGGACAGGTACAGTTAACAATTAACAAACTGGCAACATGGGCAGACAGAAATGGTTTCCCGTTTTCTGCGCAAAAAACAGTGTTCATTCTTTTCTCTCTCAAACGAGGCATACAGACGAACCCTACCTTACACCTAAACCAAACTGAATTACCAGTAAAGAAAGAACACAAGTTCCTGGGTATAATTTTTGACGAGAAGCTAGGATTCCTTCGACACATAGATGCGTTAAAGAAAAAAGCATCGCAATCTCTGAACATACTGAAAGCCCTGTCACGCAAACACTGGAGCTCAGATAAGACACGCCTACTACAAATTTACCGCTCAGTTGTACGATCCTGTCTAGATTATGGTAGCGTAGTATATGGGTCAGCAAGACAATCATATCTGAAACGACTGGATCCGGTACATTATCTAGGTCTGCGCCTCGCAAACAGTGCATATAGGACGTCACCCATAAACAGTCTGCATGAAGAAGCCAATGAGCCACCACTGGCAGACAGAATAACCATGCTCACATGCTCATATGTTTTAAAGATTCATTCAATGCCCAACCACCTCTGTCACCCTATAGTAAATCAGTGCCCATCTAGAACACTATTTATTAACAAAGCCCAAGCAATAAGGCCGCACTTTCTTCGCTTTGAAGATAAGTGCCAAGAGTTAAACATAAAGGACACATTGCCTAAGATCGTTCACAGACCTAATGCGCTCCCGCCTTGGTACTGCCTACCCTCTGTGTGCGACTTCGCGCTGACTCAATTTCAAAAAAAGCAAACACACCGCGAGCATGTTTTACGGAATTCCTAGCACTTAAGGCAAAATATGCGAAACACACAGAATTTTACACCGACGGTTCCAAATCAACACGATACGTTGGAAGTGCGGTAATACACAATCAGTGAGTTCGGCTACCCCAATGTGCATCCGTCTTTACCGCAGAATGCTACGCAGTCTCAGTGGCGGTAGAAAAAATAACAAATGAAAACATCGCGAACAGTGTAATTTACACAGACTCATTAGGTGTACTAACAGCACTTCAGCCGAGAAATGCGTGTTTACCAGTGATAGGCGATATTCTACACAACATAATAACAGATATAAGACAAGGACGCGACATAAAGCTTTGCTGGGTGCCAAGCCAAGTCGGAATCTGTGATAATGAGAAGGCAGACGAATAGGCAGCGAAAGCACGGCATAAAGAAATCAAGAACGTCAGCATTCCATACAAATACATCATAAAATCTGCGCACCACAAACTCAGAAATAAATGGCAGTCTATAGATGGGAGTTGGAAGCAAAGAATAATCTTCACCTCGTAAAACCCACCATGAAAGAATGGAAGTCATACTCACATCCAGAACGTTTCATAGAAGTAATTTATGTCGCTTACGCATTGGACACACACCTCTCACACAATTTCTTACTAGCAAAAGAAGATAAACCTCTGTGTGAGAGATGCAGATGTGAGCTCACAGTGAATCACATTTTGCTGTCATGCATAAAACTGGAAGAACTAAGAAAAAACATTTTACCGTATTTTACACTGAACATGTACCTCTTCATCCTGCATTGCTCTTAAGTGAAGACGGCCTGGTTGATAAATCGTATGTTTTCAGCTTCCTAAGAGAAGCAGGCATTTCAGATAAACTATAAATTCATACCCTGCGCCGTCTAAATACACAGGGACACCTCGTTGAGCTTCTCACTGTTGAGAAGAAGATCGAGGTCTTTTTGACCTGTTGGCATCCTCGGGGCCCTTGCCCAAACAAGGACTCGGCGAGGCATTCCAACATTTGAAGAGAACGATACCACGCGTTTGGTGCATGATAGTCAAGGTTGCCTATGC
This sequence comes from Rhipicephalus sanguineus, assembly GCF_013339695.2. Classification (NCBI taxonomy): domain Eukaryota; kingdom Metazoa; phylum Arthropoda; class Arachnida; order Ixodida; family Ixodidae; genus Rhipicephalus; species Rhipicephalus sanguineus. The sequence goes on from NC_051176.1 coordinate 334,934,657, forward strand.
ACCATTAAAACCAACCAGCCAAAGCAAACCAAACAAAACATGTTAACGCCATTCTTTGGTCAACATGACGCCTGTATAGGGTCTTTTTGCGACGGAGTTTCAAGCACCCGCGTGGCTCTGTGGTAGAACACTCGACCACCACGAAGAGGACCCGGGTTCAAATCCGGATCGGTCCTAGGTATTTTTTTCTTATTGCGCGCGATAGTGGTTATGTAGACCGGCGGCGGCGGCGCCGACGGACAACTACGCCACCAAAATTGGCTATTGTTGAGATCCCATAACAGCTTTCGCCGGAAAAAAAAAAATTGTGAGCGCAGTTTTGGTTTATTCTCGTTATAAAGTGTGTATGCAAATGTGGTCCTTATTGTGACACAGGCACGAAGCCAGGATATTTTTTCGGGTGGGGGGGCAAGGCTTAATTGTTCGAAAGAAAGTCTTTCCATGGCAAAAAGAACAAAAAGTTGCCCAGGAATATAGACGGCTGGACGAATTTCAGGGCGGGGCCCGGGCCCCCTTGCCCCCCTCCCTTGCCTACGTCCCTGTTGAGACAGAGGTTATGTCATTGCATTTCATAACATCAGCATTGACATTGCAAAGATTCACAAAGACGCTTGATGCTGCACAAAGCTGCGCGACACTATCACCATGCGCGATGCAGCCGATAATAATGCGCACGCGATCGAATACACACGATCATACTTATTTGTGCAAATGCTGTTCAGCGCTCGCACGGCGTTACGAAAGCACGGGAATAACCAGACGAGAAATCGAGGCTGCCCGTAGGCCTACGAATTCTTTCATTTGCTGAAAGTATAACGTTGAAACATCAGTGACTGCCATCAATGTTCACTTCGTCACCTTCAGGAAGTCTTATTTATTCGTAGCTGCTTTTTCTTTTTCTTCGTTTTCAGCAATGAAACGACTATTGATGCTATGCCAGTTGCAGTAAGTAAATGTGTTTTTCCGCCTATATTTTCTTTTCTGCATATAACGCGTCTTCACTATATCAGTGAAAGCACAATGCTTGAGTGCGCGGGAGCGCGCGTTTTTGTGTGTGCGTGCGCGTCTGCGTGTGTGTGCGAGAGCTTGTTAGTTTGTGTGTGTGTGTGTGTGTGTGTGTGTGTGTGTGTGTGTGTGTGTGTGTCCGGTTTTGACGTTTCTGTTAACTCTAACCATTTAGTTCATTGTATGCAGAATCACAACACAAGGCCGTAATGTGCACGCGTGCGAGGCAGCACTTTTCTTCTTATTTATTTATTTTTATTTATTTTGTTGACAATACACGAGTGTGGTGTAGCTGGAGACGAACGACGACGTTATGGGTCACCAGACTAGGCCCCTATAGCACCATAATTTGCATTCATCACACAAAGGGACTACAATATTATAACTCTGTAAGCTCTGTTTATGCATGTTCGAAGAACGTTATAGTTTAGCCTCCTTTTACAAACTCGCTCCCATTCATCTACGGATGCGCCGAACCAGACTCGTAGACGTTGATGTATCGTCCTTATAGATGGACACTCGGACTGCCTTTAGTGATAATAGAACGAGAGCTACGATTATCCCGTTGAAAAACGTGGAACACACCGACATGGCCCCCTTTCTACAGGTTAAATTAAGCTTTCGTTTCAGGAGTGGTAAGTGCGAGGAGAGTCCTTGAAATAGCTGTATATCCAAGAAGGTCGCGGTCACGCGTGTTCTCGCGCCAAACAGCTGATGCATTACGTTGTCGCACAAAGCGCTGGCGTGGGGATACATTGCCAAGGTTAATTGTTCGATTCCTTTCATGCTGTATAGATTTGGTGAAATCGAGCACGTTATCTATAGACGACCGGAGGCCGGCGCCATAGCGCACGTAGATACACTTCATAGTGTTAGATAAGAACCCTTCGATGCGTGGAAGCACCATCAATTACATTCGTTGTCCAACGCAACAGGCCAGGACGACGGGACGGTACGACGCTCGGCCTGCGACCTGCAAGGTCCAACTAGACTGAATATCGGTGACTGACCTTCCACTCTCACGGATCAATTTCTTGAGGCCAAGATTTGTTGCTGCGCTCCATTAGGTCACTTCAGGCGCTCGACCAATTCCCGTATGCCTGACACAATACAATTCCACCTGGATCAAGCTACATACAATTATCGCCTACCATACAGTTTCTCCATGGAAAAAAAAAAGGTCTACGTGCCTGTCAAAGCACGTGGACCTTATTTTTGTATATATGTATATTGTATTTTTTTTATTTCGTTTGCTCTGTATTTCTCATCGCACCTGCATTTGCATACAGTTGTATGAGCCTAACATCGTATCTTCATATGCATTGTAGTTGTTACTAATTTGATTTATTTTGTTTGCTTTGTTTGTTATTTCATGTACCCCACTCCCCTCTGTAAAACTTTGTGCGATTGAGGGTAAAATAAATGAAAACCAAAAGTATACACGAAAGCTTACCTGTGCATGCGCATAAATGAAATGAAGACCTTTATATCTCGCGGACCTCAACGCGCGCCTGAATGACCAGTGATGCTACAATACCTGCGCATGCGCAGATGAGCTATTGAGTCCGCTATCTATTCCGTCACAGTGCGCCCTTTCAATTACGACGATCGGTGTTTATGTTGTCTTGTTCCCTTCTCTTGTATCCGTGTTTGCGCGGCTTACCTTGTTTTTAGATAAACTAGCTTAAATTTCTGTCGTTCTATGCTCTTTGCTATGGGCCTGCCACCTTCAATAATGACATGTCCAGTGTCAGGATTGGCTAAAATTTTCTCTCATGAACAATATCAGGTTTCGTAAATTTGTGCTCAGATTTGACATATGGTCACCGTGAATTTCTTCAAGATCGACTCGCGCATCGTTCGGCAAATTCGGTGAAGTACAGTTGAAAGCGATTTTCCGGTTAGTAGTAACACGATCCCTTTCGTCAGTTTCGAGGCCGAGACAATCACTAAACGCTATTCCAGAGACACAAAGGGGATAGTGAAATACAGGCAGCTGCTCTTGATTAATCCCCGGAAACTATCTTGGGCTGCCCTTTTTAAAATAACGGTGCTCCTGCTCCAAGGCATCAGCTATTGGGGTTTTCTTTTATTGGAATCAAATCAGTGTTCAAGATCCTCTAGGTCGCGGGATCGAATCCCAGCCGGGACGGCCGCAATTTGATCGAGGCGAAATGCTTGAGGCACGCGTGTACTTAGATTTAGGATTTAGGTCGGCCATATTTTCGCCTTCATCGAAAATATGGCCGCCGCGGCCGGGATTCGATCCCGCGACCTGCGGGTCAGCAATCGAGCGCCATAACCACTAGGCCACCGTGGCGGGTTGCATTTTCGGGCGAAAGTGCTTGAGGCCCGTGTACTTAGATTTAGGTGCACGTTAAAGAACCCCAGGTGGTCGAAATTTCCGGAGCCCTCCCCTACGGCGTCCCTCATAATCATATCGTGGTTTCGGGACGTACGACCCCAACAATTAATAACGCGATAGCGTTAAACATCTCGTTGGCGTAAAGGTCTCGGCGCTGGCGTCGGTGTCGGCGCCGACGTCATTGGTTGTGAGCGAAGATCGGCGCTGTCCGTGACTTAAGCAGGTGTACTGATGCAGTCTTCGTAACGTGATGCCCGCTGCAGCATGTAAATTTGTTCACATCTTTCACTAAGTGTATACGATAGATAATGCTGCACTTTGCTTCGTACTTGGTACTTGGCCTTCGTACTTGGTTCGGCACTTCTTAGTCCGCAGTACTCCCGTCCTGGCTTCAAACAACAGACAGCTACTCCTAGAATTACCATAGATCTCTTTGGCAATTTCCTGCTTGAAAGTTCTGTACGTTCCCAGTGCTGATTTCCTAAGCGTCACTAATTTCCGCAGGCCCTCACCTTTTCCTTAACCCATTTCTTAACCGATGATTATTTTTGGCTTGGTCTCCGGCCATTGTCTAAATAGTTGATTGATAATCTTCTGGTTAGCTTGCTCCATTTTGTATCGACGTTCCTGGTGTACAAGTAGCTGAAAACTTTCCTAGCCCACCGCTACTCCCCCATTTCTCTCAATCGCTCCTCAAATTCTGTCTTTCTGCTAGATTCCCTGCCCTGTACTGATGCCCATCTCATGTCACCTTGTATCCCCTGATTTGGTGTATTCCCGTGTGCTCCCAAAGCAAGCCTACCTACGCCACGTTGCTTAATTTCTAACCTTGCTTGAGCCTCTGATCTCATGCACAAGACCGCATTGCCGGTCGTCAGACAAGCAACCATCACCCCTTTCCAAATATCTCTCACCACTTCGTACCCATTGCACTTTCATAGTACCCTATTTTTCATGACAGCTGCATTCCTGTTACCTTTAGTCGTTATGTATCTTTCGTGTTCATTTAGTACTCAGCCACATTGTTTATCCACACGCCAAGATATTCGCATTTATTCACTACCTCCGGCTGACCTCCTGTATCCTACGCTCACCATCTCTATTATCATTAAAACTCATCACGGCGGATTTTTTTTTTTCGAAAGTTTTCGTTGCTAATCCTTCAAGCTAACCTATCTCCCTCTTTACCGCAGATGTCCATCAATCCCTGCAAATATTCGTTGTCGTCGGCCGGTAATACTATATCGTCTGATCTGCGTACATCAATCCTGGTAATGACTCTTCAGTACATTTTTCTTGCTTGATAAAAGAAACGTTGGAGTCAAGACCATTCCTCTCAAACGTGGCCTCTAATCCTTTTTGCTACAGCATAAATAGTAACTGGGACAAAGGAAACCTTTCATAAGCCCCCATTGTATCTCTATAGACTCAGATACCTGTTTGTCCCATTTTATAACATACCTTGTTGCTTTTATAAATATAATTTAAAAGATTAGTTACTCTATCTTCCACTCTATGTTACTCTATGTGTCCAGTCCTCCTGAATCGCACTGTCGTAGGCTCCCTTGATATCCAGACATCCCTGCCATAAGGTCTTGTGTTCCATTTCTGCTACTTAAATGCACTGCGTCAACGAGAACAGATTGTCCTCTAACCACATTTGTTTTCGGCACCCACGCCACCACACGCATCGTGGCGCCATCTCTCGAAGAGATGGCAGAACCCGCGCCGCGGAACTATTTTCACTGGTTGCCCGGATGTCCTCGTTATTTAAGGCAAAAGCCTTAGATGCCTCATAAAACGCGAAAATTGACCGTCGGCGTCCCGCGTCGCCGGCGTCAACACGATCGAGTGATGCAAAAAATTACCATCACGTGATGACGTCACGGGTCGCAAGATTATGTCCCGTCATCATGACGTCATCATGACGTCACATGAGGACGTCATAACATGACATCGTCGCTTGGTCAAAGGTGGGCCGATCACGGAGGCAGGGCAAAACCAGGTGAGGTGCAGAAGAAGCAATGCCTCCGATCCTGGAGGCAGTGAAAAACCACGTTAGGTGTAGAAAGCTTTCGCAGGGGGACGGGGGAGGATTAATACATCGACTGAGAAGAAAAAGATGGCTTTTGCCATCGAGTCGTCTTAGGCGAATGCATAAGGGACCCTGTGAGTTTTTTCTCGTTTGAGTGCCCGGATGCTCTCGTTTGAGTTCCCGGATAACGGCACTAGCTTCTGGATGAAGGTCACTAGAGGTCGCCGACAATGGAAGCTAAAAGCATCCCATGCTTAAAACGCAGCGCGAGTTTCGTTCATTCTAATTTTAGCCCTTGGCCTTGTTACATCTGACGTGCTTTGGGCCGAATAAGTAGCCGCTTCTAACCCCTTTGCCCCTTTCACGTTAAGTGAATGGCGTTGTCGACCTTCACTACGGTTTATCTCAATTCGGTACCAAAAGTTCAGCGTAATTTGGATAGTCTTGAGAGTCAGCCCATGGTCACAATTACGCAGACCGCGATGCTGCTGTAACGGTACAGTGACCCAACCTGTTACCGCTAAGGCAAACACAGCTAGCGAAACAGGCAGAGAGGCAACAGCTGACGCCACAATGACGTCGCAGATAAGTCAGTATCTTTTCAGAAGCATCGCCGAAGCCGTCGTGCGCTTGTTAATGCCTTGCATCGGGAATGCTTCTGGAAACATACGCCGGCGAACACTCGGTGGGGCCATATCATTTTCGTAAATATTATTGCGATAGCAATTATGTGGACACTCCAGGCGTATTTTATCTGTCGCCGTCGCCGTCATGTTGCGTGTAAAATCCTAATCGATAACATCGCCCCGGGCATCGTATGTTCTATGTGCGAGTGAAAGCGTGCGGGGGCTGCTGATGGCCGCGGCTCAAGGAGAGATGAAACAAGCCGGCCGTCTCCTTCGCGCGAAAGGTGCATGGAGAGAACGCGTACTTTCACCGGCCGGGCGTGGTCGCCAGCGGTCCCGTGCGCCATATCTTTAGAGGGGATCAGCAGACGGCTCATACCTTTGTACATAACGTGCGCTCATCGCAAAGTTTGCGATGAAGCCATAAGCAGCATGGAGGTCGCTTCGCTCGCTGCAACGGCCGCGTTTCCTTACACCAGCTCGCATCCTAAAGGAGCGAAGTGCTAGCCTTACTTCGTATAACATTCCAGTACGTAGCTATCGCAGTCATTGCTTCGCTCTTGCTGCGAAACGGTGCCTTTTCTTCCTAATGTCTACCGCATTCTATATGCGTGAGCCTTTCGTGGCTAAATTTCATTTTGTGTTGCAACGACGTGTGTGAGAGGAATGCGAGGAATAATAAACGGAGCTCTAACGTTTCCCGGTAGCATACTTCGGTTGAAAAATCAAATAATTCTAAATTTTGTTTCTTCATAACCGTTTGACATTGTCTTCAGTGCACTTCAGCACACGAACTAGTACGCTCAACGCTGTTTTGCAGCACTTCGAAGTTAGCGACACTGGATACTTTGTTTGCGAAGATGAATCATTAGAAAACATGCAAAAATGCTGAATTTAAGGGCTGTAGCATTTTGTTGCAAAAATGATGCGTCCCTGGCATTACTATACCGAAGGACAGCCCCGCCACGATGGGTTAGTGATTATCGCGCTCGACTGCTGGCCCGAAGGTCGCGGGATCGAATCCCGGCCGCGGCGGCTGCATTTTCGATGAAGGCGAAAATGTTTGAGGCCCGTGTGCTTAGATTTAGGTGCAGGTGGTAGAAATTTCCGGAGCCCTCCACTACGGCGTCTCTCATAATCATATCGTGGTTTTGGAACGTAAAACCCCAAATATTATTATACCGAAGGACAGTGGTGAATGAGCCATTACAAGCTATCCAGGACTCGTAATAGGGTCCCCTATTATGCGAGTCCAACGTCTGCAGTGCGAAAATTCAAAGTGTCGAAGTCGTCAAAAGAACAATGACATACTAATAAAGCTACTTTAACGTGAAACTGCTTGCAAAAGTTCACCGACGACTACGATATTCGATAATGCGACATTTGAGCGCAGGTGTTTAGGTGTTTTCATTTTACGATCGTATATGGCGAGGAATTTGAGAGAGACGTGCGTAGTGTAGAGATATCTCGGCGGCAAAGATGACTTGCTGTTTCGATGACTGGAACGGCAGGATCCTCTCTCCAGCGGAAGCGGCTGCGACGCGAAAGCGGCTGCGGGCTGAGTGGGAGAGGGCTGACGGAGCAATCCAACCTTGCACGTCACAGGGATGCCTCCGCTGGCGGCGCCACGGTATGTCCTCGCGCCCAATAGGCGCTGCTTCGGTGGCGCGAACCTCCGTATTTTGACACCCGCGTCTCTGAGCCTTCGCTTGGGCAGCCCGTTCAGCAGCAGCGGCAGACGAAGCGCTCCTACCGGTTGCGTCCTTCATTGGTCAGAAATATCTGGCTGAGACTACTTCAAATTATGATTAAAAGAACGCTGTGAGTTGCGTGGCTGTAGGCGAGGACAATGTATTGTGCAGCTCATTTTCATTGATGCGTGGGCGCGTTTCCAAGCAGTCACCGCAGACAGACCTTCGATCATGCTCCGCTTCGTCTCAAATTATGCTATCGGCGGACGCGCTCACCGCACACAACTCATTGGCGAACGGACGACGGTGCGATATATTCGGGCGCCACCTCTTCCGCTTTCCTCCTCACGCTTTCGATGTGCCTTCCTCTACTTACCTCCTCCTGCTCTCTTCGCCATCGTTGTCATTCACTCTCTGCTGCGCACCGCGTTCGCTTTCTTTCATCCTCCCCCGTGACAGATCACTTTGTTACGACGACGACGACGACGAGAAACGCACGAACGCGAGCTTCAGAGCTGCGCTCTAAGAGACAGAGAGAGAGAGATACGAAGAGGAAAGGCAGGGAGGTTAACCAAGCTTTGGCTCGGTTGGCTACCCTGCACTTGGGGTGGGGGAAGGGGAAATAATAGAAAAGAAAGGGTAAAGAAGAAAGAAGAAGAGTAAGAAAGGGATGGATCAACAGTTTGAAACTACACAACACGAACTCGCGCTGTTAGTTCACAGGCGCTCGTGAAGTCCGGTGGTCCTCAAGAAGCGCAAGTGGGCTTTCGTGGCCTCGCGCATATGCGAGACCGTAGGCCAAGGTCCCAAGATCTTCTTTCTGTCAGCGGTCTTGAGTCCAGGTGACGGAGCTTGACTTCCATACTACGTCGTTGAGCTTGGTATGATGGGCAGTGGCATAGAATGTGTTCAAGCGTCTCCTCGCAGGCGCAAATGTTGCATGCCGCACTGCTGGCCATTCCAATGAGACACGAATACGCATTCGTAAATGCCACGCCCAACCACATGCGGCACAGTAAAGTTGCATCGCGTCTTGAGAGCCCTGATGGCAAACGAAGTTGCAAATTTGGGTCAATCGAATACAGGCGCGCGTTGGAAAAACCCGGCGTATTCCATTGTAGAAGAGTGATACGGCGTGCAAGTAATTGTAGTGGCCACGCGGCGTCTGTTCTCAAGAGGGGTATGGGTGTCCGCAGATCTTGGTCATGAGCCGATCGTGCGGCTTCATCCGCGTGATCATCGCCGACAATTCCGCAATGACTCGGCAACCATTGAAATATAATATCATGTTCTTCCTCGAGTGCTTGCTGGTAGTCGTGCCTTATCTCGTACATGGATTGTTCGTGTAATCCGTGCCGTAAAGCAAACCGTAGTGTTTGTAAGGCTGACCTGGAGTCGCAAAAGATGGCCCATCGATTAGGTGGCTGCTGAAGGATGTACTTGACCGCACCTTGAAGCGCTGCGAGTTCTGCGGCTGTCGACGTCGTGACATTGCGTGCGGGCTGCTTTAGCCATTCTAGAAAAGCCTTTCTACACGATTTTCCGCATGTTGTACAAAGCTGACCATGTTGTATACTTCAGTTGACGAAGGCTGGCGTGTACCGCCCTTGACATTCGAGGCAGTGCGTGACCAAATGGGGAAAGCATCGGTCGCTGCAGCTAGGACAATACATCTTAAGGACGACCATAGCGCATAATTGAGCGCCACAGAATCACGCCGTGCACGAGGACTCCGTATGGATAACCTTGCCGTAGTGGCGCGATCGTTGCAACTGAGCCACGTCGTGTCCATCCGCAGATTGAATCAGCGATTCGACGCACCGACTAATTTCCAAGACCACCAAGGTGCTTCCGAAGTTCTTCTAAGCCCTTGATACCTGATCGAGGTTAGTCCCGAGAAGCTATGTATACCTACCGGTCACTTATTAGCGATTTATATGGATGCCCCTTTATATAATGAAGAACGGTATATTAGTAACGTTCCTGTATGTTATGCACGCTGCAGGCGCTGTTCTCTATCAATAAAATTGGGGGACGCTTAAGCTTCGCCTTTAAGAGTTGAACGCGATAGCGATATCCTGCCCCTAGTGCGCACTTCGAACACTACGAGTGTTTAACAGATTGCGTGCACTAAGGTGTGCGCCTTATGTAATGGGTAGGATACTTTAAACCAGGAGCAATTATGCGCGAGAAACTTTTTCGAAGTTGCGATGCACCCACTACGTGGTCCTAAGGGAATACGCGCAGTAATGTGTGTGCCTTTTGTAATGGGTGGCTGTCTTTAAACCACCAAGTCGTTATGATTATTGACATGGTGTGACGCCCGGTGGCAATGTACGCTTGTACCACGCATTATTACTGCGATATTACATCTCGTACTGTGCCGCGGCGGCTGCATTTTCGATGGAGGCGAAAATGTTTGAGGCCCGTGTACTTAGATTTAGGTGCATGTTAAAGAACCCCAGGTGGTCGAAATTTCCGGAGCCCTCCACTACGGCGTCTCTCATAATCATATCGTGGTTTTGGGACGTTAAACCCCAGATATTATTATTATTATTATTACATCTCGTACTGTGGCACCTGTATACAGGACGCGTATTTTTGAGATGCATGAAAGTTCATTTCAGTGCAGCTCTAAGCTGAGGCGTGGCTGTGTGGTAGAACACCTGCTTGCCACGCAGACGGCCTGGGTTCGATTCTCACTCGGACCCAACATTTTTATTATTTATTTTATTTGCAGCTTTTTGGATTTTTCGGTCACGGACAAGATGATGATATTTCGCTCACAACCAACGGCGCCGACGCCGACGGCGGAATTTCTGCGATACGAGATATTTAACGCTATCGCGTTAAAAGGCCCCGGGAAAGACTGCATGCAGGTACCGAGAGACTAGATAAGCGTTGAGTGCTATATAGACAACCGAAGGACGGAAGGAAAAAAGAACACAAGGCCGGCATTGATAGATGGAGTGGCTGCGCGCGCACGGATAGGCAAGAGGGCTCAGAGAGGAGTTGATTCTGCCGTCCTTACATGCGGCTATGATGAGAAAATTTCCTACAGAGTGCACAAAAAAATACTCAAAACTACTACTCCTCAAGAGAGTGTGCCACGAATGCGATGACCCCGCCACGTCAAGTACAATACTCACGGATTGAAGCTTGACATCGTTTCTTTTCTTTCTTTTTTATAACGACTGCTATGAGCAATTGCTCGTGATAACAGCGTCATGTCGCTGCAAATCTGGCTGCCAAAGGCACTTTTGGCTCTGATGTAAGTGTTCCACAAGCCGATATGGCGCGAACTGTAGGCGCTGGAAACGAAAGCACGCGCATTACTTAGCCCTAAATTATCGTGTTTCAATCCGCGAGTACTGTACAAGCGATGGTAGTGCACGTGTCCAACAGCCATCAACAAGCCGCGCTGAAACATGGAATTCAGGACAACGGGTGCGGGGAAACTTGCATTAAGCGCGTCCTGGTATATACTACTCATAAACAAGTCACATAAGACATAAATGCGTTCCGCATCTTATAGCGCCCAGTTCGCCGAGGTCACGTGCACGACAAAAGACGGACCCCCTGAATGAGCCGCCGGGCAATACAATATTACGGATCTCATGCAGCAATATGGCCCTGGTGAGTATACCTGTAACACGTGAGGCTCTTCAGGTGAAGATTGAGGCTCTTTAGGTGGAATAGATTTAATGAGCTTAGAAACTAGTAATTAAATCAAAGCTTGTTGGAGGGTCTTAGCTGCTCTCTGTGTCAAGTTCACGCACATATATCTTCCGCGCTAATCTGATGGCCTAAGCAAGCTTTTCATCCAACCACAAAGAAATCAGTTTGGCGTCCTATAGGCTCCTAGACACATCTGGTGCCTAGCTGGCGAACAAGCACTAACTTTTCTCTGTATTTTTTTTTTTGCTGTTTTCTACAGCAGCATTTGGTGAGCAGGCGTCTCTTTATTGCGCGACTGCAATGGCTCTTCAAAAATTAGCCGTATCCTGCTATTCGTTCCCAGATTGTTTTGTTTGACTGGCGTTTACGTCATACACTATATGTGGCCAAATATTTGCGCGAAGTGAAGTGGGCGGTTCGAAGTAATCAATGAAATTCGTTTACACGAATATCTGCGCATCTCTCAAGCCTGTTATTTTACATAAATTACGGTAGTGTGCGGGGTAACTATATACCCAGCGAATTTCATTGAGATCCATTGACATCGGAAACTCGTCGGAGATGGCCTTTAAACCGAATTCATGTGTATACGTAGTGAAGGGCGCGTGAGAACTGCGTATTTAAGCTATCGTGATTCAGGGCCACTTCGTTTCGCAGTGAATGCATCGGTGAATTACCATCGAAATGTTGAAAAGCGCGCGTATGGCCAGATAATATCGCGACACTTCAATGAGGCGTCGATGTAAGGTAGAAATAATTATTCTGGGCTCCACTCGCCGCATACTTTAACCTGGTTCATATAAAAATAAACGAACGGACAAAAAAGAGACACCCATGACCAGCAGGCATGAATCAATGCGAGTGCTTCGATCGAGGTCGCCACCCGACCGCGTTGTCGCAGATACAGCAGCGACCACTCACACGTAGCCCCGTACGATTCTGCTCGGGCTGCCGGAAAGCACATCCGCCATTCAGAGTGGGACAGCTGCAGAGACTGGGCGCAAGAAGAGTCCAGCCACCTTGCCGGCATTCAGACCGACAAACACGCAGGGTGGCAAAAGCATCCAAAAAAAAAAAAACACACGCACCAACAAACAACTGTAGACGAAAACTGCGTCCGGGTTCCACGCTGGACGAGCCAGAAAGAAGCGGCACGGTTAGGAAGCATGCAGACCACCCGACGACTCGGTCTTATTCAGCCGCAGCATCGAAGAGGGTCGCCGGCAGCGGGACGCGGCAATATTTCACCGGCGCGAACCCGCAGCAGCGACTGCGCAGCGCCGGCTCCGCGGGCGTCCCGCTGCGAAGACGAAGAACGCCTTTCGTGGCGACGACTACGACCCGAGAAGCCGCCGCTCGCGGGACAGCCACCCGCTCCTCGTATACATGAGGAGCCAGGGTTAAAAGTGCCCGCGACGGGACCAGGCCGAACACCCGACGCGGCGCAACAAACAAATAAAAAGAGCAGCGACCGTGCGCAATGCATGTGGTATACGCGCAGTGCCGGATGGATGGCTGGTAGATAGGGAGAAAAAAAAAAAAAAGGTTGCAAAATAATGGAGAAGGAGGAGGCAACATCAAGAAGATGGCCGTACCAACATGACGGAGCGGCGAGACGTCTGTGCGCGTCGTGATCTCGCGCGGTCCGCCATGCACTGTCCTCCGACCATATATGCGTGTACGTGGCCGTATGTTGCGCACTTCTCTGCGTGCAGCCTCGAGTCGTCGTTAAAGAAATAAGAGTTAAGAAAAAAAGCCGAACAGTCCAATTTGCAATGCAGATAAGTAGCGCGCGCCGAGCGGTCTGTTGGTTGGTCGGTTGGGCTTCTCTGGTTGCCTCGGAGGTGTCGTCGTATGAAAAACGCACAAGCGCTCGTCTTGGGGTTGCTGCGATTACCTCGTCGAGCACCTGCCTACATTGCGCGTTTACGTGTGGGCGACCGGGCTAACGTACGCGATGCGCAACATGCGCCGAAGCGCAGCCTCTTACCGTTCGGCTATCTCCTCGGGCGTCTAGCAAACTACATACATCTACTTCACTAAACCGCCAAAGATGCACTCCCGTACGAATGCAGCTAGTTGTCGGGGTGCGGATAGTATTAATTGTATTCAACGGAGTTTGCTTTCGAAGGAAAGATGCGATGGACGAAATCACTTTGACGTCTCCAGTACTTCGCATTAGGGGGGGGGGCAAAGGTTCGTCGCAGCGCCCCCCCCCACCCTACTAAGTAAATGTATGGGGCAGATTTTGAGCCCCCCCCCCCCTCTTAGGCGACTAGAAGGGTCAATGTACGGGGCAGATTTCGCCCCCCCCCCCTCTTAGGTGATTAGGGAGGGCGGCCGCCCCCCCCCCCCCTGCCCCCCCCTGTGCGCACGCCTATGGTGATCAGTGTGTCGTGACATTTGGGAAAACTAAATGTGAGTTCTACGTTTTATTCTCGGACGTCGACACTGTCAAGAATGTTCCGAGCCCGCGAGAAGTGTAAAACTCAATGATTAATCTTGCATTTGGCATCCATAAAAAAGCACGTACGCGCACTAAATAAACAAACAGAACCTTTCCGTTTTTTTTCTTCAGCGTAACAAAGGGGCAAGAAGCTACGTCATCGTGCATTAGGACCTTGAGTACATCCTATTCTTTGTTTTTTTTTTTTTACTTTGGACGCGTAGGTGAGATTCAGTGTGATTACGAGCGCGCTGGTGTCCCTACAGCGTAATTCTATATAGTACACTACAGAACGTGGCGTCGGCATGTGGCGGTACCCCGTGGCTGCCGCATGCGGCATAATAAGAGTGCTCAGCTCAGCCAATGGCCGTGTCGTTCTCTCCTTTGACGTAGTCGAACCCGTGGATGACGTAATTTGCCGGGAGAATAGTGAGCGATTGCTAGACTAGGTGTCTTTGAAACGTAATTGAAAGTTCCATTCCATGCCGCGTGCAATTCTCAGGAGCCTCGACTAGCTATCGGCAGCGTATTCTGACCAGGTTCAAAAAGTGTTGCAGGGCCCTGTTAACGTTACATTGTAGATATTTTGTTGCACAAGCAACATAGAATAGAGCGAGGCACAAACTCATTCAATTTTAACGTTTCGCTTAGCTTGCGCCATGCTTCCATGTCGAGTGCGAAAGTGGCGCGCCGGTAGAAATATTCTTCCTGACAGGCAGTGTTAGAGAGGATGCGTGTAGGTTAATGGGTATCGGCTTAAGATGGAATGGCTCAGTGGGTCTCTCGCGGTTCCTGGTATGCGTGCGCTCGCATACAGTCGTGTGCCTGCTGGTTACCGCTAAGGACTCATACATACGATGTTTAGATATAGCGAGTTGGTGCGCTCCACCAGAATCCTTCTGGCTCGATTCAGCACGCGATCGAAATTTTGCCCCTTGCATAATTTCTCCATGTTTGTTGTCGTAGTTTTCGCTGTTGGTGATGGTATAGTGCATAGGCGTGCGCACAGGGGGGGGGGGGGCAGGGGGGGCGGTCGCCCCCCTTAATCACCTAAGAGGGGAGGCGCGAAATCTGCCCCGTACAATGACCCTTCTAGTCGCCTAAGAGGGGGGGGGGGGGGCTCAAAATCTGCCCCATACATTGACTTAGTAGGGTGGGGGGGGCGCTGCGACGAACCTTTGCCCCCCCCCCCCCCCCTAATGCGGAACCCTGCGCACGCCTATGCTGATCACAGCTTTTGAATCTGACCAGACTTCAAGTTACATTCCTGGATTTTGACGAGACATAACCACAATATGATTATAAGCATGCGGCAGTGGGGTACCCTGAGTAATAAACATTACTACCATGAGTTGATTCTTTAACGTGCACTCAAAATCTAAGTAGATAGGGGCTCTTGCATTTCGCCCTCACTGAATCGCGGTGCTATGACATGGAGGCGAGCGCCTCTTCATAATATCGAATTATGCTCATCACGTCACTGTTTCATATTCGGAGAATGTGTCATAGCCCTACCCTATCTCAAACCTATATCATGTAAAATATTATCGACCATGCCTCATTCACGAACTTAGTCGTCCCAATAAAGTATCGGGAAGCGGGCTCTATTGAAGACCTATATATATGTATGTTTAGCCTACGGATCACAGTTTAAAAGTCTGTGTGTTAGCTTGCCGCATTATAACCTGTACACTAACTCCCTTCCCAAAAGCCAACGGTGAATGGAACCATATGTCCCCCGGCTCTGTCGCTGACTTTGCGGACATCACCAGCTTCAAGCTCGCTTTCTTTAACTATTTTGTCCACCGCACTTCTTTGTGTATTGCCCTCGGGCCCAGAAAATGTAAGTACATAAACATACGAGTTTTACTTTGCCTAATTGCTTCTTTTATGACAGCGCGGATGGGGAGTGTAGTAGCCATCGTCAATAAAGTTCGCATAAAAATAAAGTGTGTGTGTGTGGGGGGGGGGGGGGTTCTCCGCGATGCTTATCGACGCAAATAGCTTGACTAACGCATTACAAATACCATCATAGTCACATTCATTCCTTCCTTTTCTTACAACCCGTTCTACGTTTTTTTATTTCATTTTTTTCAGTTATATGTTGCTAACCCTCATGTCTTCCCTGATGATTCTTTGTGTCCTGCCCAATACCTTCAAACAGTGCAATGCTTCATTCCGACTTATCATGAACTCTGACCAATCCAGTGATTTCGCATGATGCTATCAGTAATTAAAACTAACTCTATAGAAAGTGAGTAGCCGTCATTGTCATGCGTAAATCTTGTTTTTGTTGGTTTATTACTAGGCAGTTAAATGCAATGGGTACAGTTCCACATCCTTGTTGAGAAAGAAAGAAAGAAAGAAAGAAAGAAAGAAAGAAAGAAAGAAAGAAAGAAAGAAAGAAAGAAAGAAAGAAAGAAAGAAAGAAAGAAGGAAAGAAAGAAAGAAAGAAAGAAAGAAAGAAAGAAAGAAAGAAAGAAAGAAAGAAAGGCCAGGCATCCAGACAGTCGTCGAGAAAGAAAGCAGACACCCCGCGAAGGAGTTCTCCGATTCTGTATTTATGCACCCGCGGGTGTTCCTTCTCCGGGCCTCTCTATGCGAACGCCACTTGGCGGTCTCATTGTGCATGGATGAAAAATGAGCTGCATTTCTGGTGCAGCGCATCCGCTTACAACGAGAATTCAAAGAGAGGCAAACATAACAAAATGACATCCGTGGTCGGATGACGAAATGAAAGAGGGTAAAAAAAAGAAAAGAATACAACCAACGCGAATATAGTAATTGCAGTCGCCAAGGAGGCCTCGGCGTCGCGGCGTAAATCATCAGTGCCGCAAAGGTGCGACCGCACGTCGGACCTCATGCTGGGTTTGAGAAGAACTCGGCCTCGTATGTATACGCGTACGCGCGTCGAAGTTGCGCTCGTGTGTACAGCGGCGACCGCGGCAATAAATTCTCTGCCGCCTCCCCTCCCTCCCCTCCTCACCCCCGGCTCCTCTTCGCGTTCCCAGGGTAGATCGCACCGCACTCAGACGCCGTATCCAGCGGTATATTCGCGGTCCAGCGCCTGATACACTCTGTGGGCATTGCTCGGGCTGAACTTGGCGTCCTGGGTTCGACTGGAGTGGTATCCCAAAACCCTGACCCTTGAAGACGGAAAGAAGATTGGAAAGGGGGGGGGGGGTATAGGAGCGAATGACAGGTTCCGTACATGCAGTTAGCAGGAGAGGCCACGTCGATGTCGATTTGCCGTATCACACACACACACACACACACACACACACACACACACACACACACACACACACACACACACACACACACACACACACCTCTAATTTGACACATCTACGAACACAGAACGTCTTGCATTCTGTTCATCATATTACTACCGCCATTTATACCACTAACACCTGAGACATCAGCGCTTGTCTGTCTCAGTCTCTTCACCATCCGTGTCTTTTGCGCGCGTCATTTTCCTTAAAAGGACACTAAAGAGAATAACTATTTTTCGCGTATTAGTAAATTACGCTTTCACAATATCAAAAACACCACGTTTGCCGCTAGAAGAGGCTTGGTAAGCGAGAAAACGCGCAAAAACAAAATGCGGGTGGCGACGCCACCTTGAAGTTCCCGCAGCAAGAGCCATGACGTCCTAGATTTTGACGGCGTCTGTTAGGTTCCACATAGTTCCCAATCACTAAAAATGAAGTAAATTGTGCTCTGAGAGTGCCGTACACTTCACACACCAAGTTTCGGTAAATTTCGTTCAGCCAATGTGGCTAAAATACGAAAATTACAGTTTGAAATCCGTGACGTCACGCGCAGATTTCAGCCCGAAATTTAAAAATGAAACTTTGACCTTGATTTTCTCATCTATTATTAAAGCTGTGATGGTGAAATTAACGATATTAGAGTTTTGAAAGTAGAATTTATCAATCTAAACCGATTCATTGTTTCACTTTAGTGTCCCTTTAATATACACCACCACGCTACTGCCACCGTCGCCGCCGCTGCCTTATGCTGCTGCTGCATCCTCGCAGGGAACACGCATTGGCAGCTCTACCATCCCGGCTATTCGCACTCAAAGACGCATACACTGTGGTGCACCGATATGAAAGTGAGCACTTGATGGCCTCCAAAGTAGTTGCTAGATAGGCAAATTCGAACCTGATTATTTTCCATCGGCAACCTTGTCTTTACGATGCAGAAAATGTCTCGTAGTCCTTTTGTTGCTGTTGTTGTACAATTACTTTAGCACGAGAACGAGAAGAATTATATGGGGGCTGGGTAGGAAACAAGGCAATCAGATTGGTCGACTCCATGTACGAGGGACTGACCCAAGCGATAAAATCTCCGCATGAATGCAGACTGATTCTTTGTGGATCTTCGTCGACTTCATGTTCGGCGAAGTGCTCAAGTAGGGTGTACAGAACGATTGAAATGTCAACTTCCCCCTCTCCCTAGCCGGTCAAGCCGGTCTCGTTTTCGTCCATGCACTGGACTAAATAGGCGTCCTCAAAACGCAAGAGTTGAGCGTTTTCTCGTTTTCACGACGCACCTTGAAATAATGACTTAGTATGCTTTGTGGCGCAGCAGTACAGAGGTCAATCAACAAGAAACGCGAATTTCATCCGGTGGTGCATTCTTTCGGAATTCCTGCGAATCACGTTCCGGCCAGCGCTGTATATGACAGCACCGTCCACGCGTGAGCGACACGCACGGTTTTCGGGACGCACTTGGACTTCACCAGAGAAGCGTTCACGAACTTACGAAGAGTTCCTGATCGAGAGAGCGGAAAAAAAAAAGAACAAGAACACAAAAACGAGGTGAAACGATGACGCGTGATACAAAATGTAGATTGTTTTTTTGTTTTTTGTTTTTTGTCTGATTGCTACATTGTACACGACGGTAAACTGCGCGTAAAGCTGTGTTTGTTCGGCCACCGCTCAATTGGGGGTGGGCGGGAGAGAAAAAGGGGGGGGGGGCAATCTTTATACTTCCTTTATGGCGAGAAGAAAAAACCCTGTAATCGGGGAAATTGAACAGGCGCCACGCATAGATGTAACAGATAGTTAAGTAAAAAAGAAAATGGGGGGGCAGTAAGAGGGGTAAAAGAGTTACTAGGGCGGGCGGGAGTGAGCGGAGCGCGGAAAAGGGACAGGAGAATCCGCAGGCAGACCAACCGGAGGACAGTAAAGAGGGTGCAGAGAGAGGGACGTATAGGTCTTGAGTGGAACTGAGAGCGAGCAGTAAAAATAAACAAGTCGACCGACCAGCAGCGAACCGGCGACAGCGCGAGAAAGACGGAACGGCCGCTCGTCAGGCTGCGGCCGTATGGCGGTGAAACAAGGTCGTAAAACGGAGGAAAACACGCGCTCAGATACCGATGCGACGTAGTACATACACGCTCCCGTATACATGGACACAACCTCAAGAACGACCGCCTTCTCGCCTGAAAGAAGGGAAGGAAAAACGAAACGCGCGAGCGCTTTGCTGACCGAACTCGGCGGTCTTCTTCTGCGATGTTTATGTATACATACCTACCTGCGCGCGAACTCGCTCTGTGAAACGCTGCATGCACAGTACGGCAGACAGAGGAGGAGGAGGAACGTTCCGTCTCTGTTTCTGCACCGCGGTTACGTATAGCGCCGATCCAACGATTATGGCTGCGGGGAGACAAGAGGCGCTTTTCTTTCCACGATTCTCATGTTTCGCGCGAGCTCGTTCAGCATTTATTATACGTGTAACGCTATTACAACCCTCATTCTAGTTTATAGACTGAAAGTAGTTGTTGGGAAGGTTGGTTGAAAGTGGGGCAAGGGTTGCCTAAATATTACCCAAAAATGGCAAAAAAGAAGGCAACTTATACGGATGCGCAGGATGTGTGTGTGTGTGTGTGTGTGTGTGTGTGTGTGTGTGTGTGTGTGTGTGTGTGTGTGTGTGTGTGTGTGTGTGTGCGCGCGCGCACGCGCGTGCGTGTCTGAGTAAAAAGAAAGCTTAAACGCTCATTACACACGTCTGTCGGAGCACGACGTAAGAAAAGAACTCGCCCGCCACCAGTCAACGTGGAATCGTCTCCCAAACGCTCGAAGAGACCTAGGAGGGTGCCAGCTGTGAATTTGTCGTGGGCATCCACGAGAGGGAGGAGGGCGCAGCCTGCAAACGTCCGATAAGCATCTTTCGTTGGCGCTGCGGGAACCTCCATGCGTCAATAAAAAAGCCCTCCGTACTCTATACCAACCCAGCGTCGCAGCCTTTCGTCGATGCCCTCTTTTGCATTTGGTTCGTCTCTACTCCCCTGGTTTGCGGACGCGTGTACTGTGGTCAGGCAACCGCAGCCAGACGTGGAGTGCGAACGGCGGCGGTTCTCTTCTCCAGCTGGCCGAAGCGCTGCAAAGCCGGTGGAGAACGTCCTTGAGATATCGCTTAAGCCAACCACACCCGTCACCGCCACCTTGTCTTCCGCGAGACGAAAGCGCGTCGGCTGTAAGGACTGCATATCTGCGAAAGAGAGGCGCTCTGCACTGCGCCATGAAAAGAACAAAAGTCGAAACATGCATATGTATGTATGTATGTATGTATGTATGTATGTATGTATGTATGTATGTATGTATGTATGTATGTATGTATGTATGTATGTATGTATGTATGTATGTATGTATGTATGTATGTATGTATGTATGTATGTATGTATGTCGAACACGACTATCGATAGCAGGTATCTCTCCGTAATTGACAGCGTTCATGTACACCGGTTCACTTGCATTATATTTATTCGCCCAGAAACATGTTGTCTATATTTTGCTTTCTGTTTTAGATTACCATGTATTCGCCTCATTCACCTCCATAAGAAAGTAACGAATGAGGCATATCGTACGTCGTTAAACCTGACCTTGCCATATTCTACTGTCAACTGCGAGTGTAACCCTGACGCTGCACCTTGCTTTAGAAAGTCCCTGACGCTCCGCGTATTCTCCACTCGTGGAATGCGCGTCACATCTTTTTATTCGTCCCAGCGTCTACCGCTTTCGTCGTACACAGCGAGGGGCACGACGTCCACGCTTTATTGATGAGCCGGACACGGCCGGGACGTCCCGCCTCATCGCGGCGATGATGATCGCGATACACGGCAAAGCGCGCCGTGACGAGCACGCGGATTGCGCAAGCGCCGCTCGAGTCCGGGGGCCTCCCCGCTGCGCGCGTCTTCTTATCGGCGCAGCAGATCTGCCGCCTGTGGCTTCTTCTCTATCGCTTCCCGGGATTTCGAGCGTGGCCGCGAGAGAGGCGGTTTCATGCAGGCGACGTTCTTCGGTGAGCTAGCGCCAACTTTCGCGCAGTTGCCTCCTCACGGTCTGATCCCATCTTCCCTGCCCGCGATGCCCACCCAGCGGCTCGAGTGGGCCGCTCTCCACATGCATGCTTTCCGCGAAACTTCCCAAACTTAATTGCGTGCAGCATTGCCATCATTTTAGGAGACACGAAAATTTTTTGGAGCGTTGGTGATGAGGTGAAGCGGCTACTTCAGACGAGCATGTATTTCAGAATTCTGGTCTAGTCGGGAGGAAGCATAAGAGCACACGAAATCGACCAAAAATAAGTTGTTTGAAAAGATGGTTTTGAAATACGGCTGATAAACCACACGAATGGCGTCAGGAAGAAGAACGTTGTCTCCACTGCACTTGCGCAACACGTGGTAACTTCTGATCGTGAGGTTGACTTGTACTGATCCTGCCCCGCCACCCACCTAAAGGTTTCCGCACCTAACGTGGTTTTGCACTGCCTCGAGGATCGGAGGCATCTCACCTGGTTTTGCATTGCCTCCGTGATGGACACACCTTGACCAAGCTACGATGCCATGTGATGACGGCATCATGTGACGTCAGGTCACGACGTCAGGCCAGGATTTGTGACGTCATGATGACGTAAAACTTTTGCGATCAGTGACGCCATGAGGACGTCATATGATGACGTCATGACGGTATCTTGATTTTTTTGCATCACTCGTGCTGTGCCCGACGCTGCGGGACGCCGACGCCGACGGTCAATTTTCGCGTTTCACGAGGCACCTAAGGCTTTCGCCTTAATAATAACTTGTGAGGTTTTACCTGACAAAACCACGGTATGATTATTTCGACCATCCGGTGTTTTTTAACGAGCACTGACATCTCACAGTACAATCGCATTTCGCCTCCATACGAATGCGACTGTCGCGGCCGGGATCGAACCCGCGACTTTCGGGTCAGCAGCCGATCACCATACGAAAAAGAAATAAACTGGTGTTTCCCGTCAGTATATGGAATCGCTTCTTTTCCAGACTACAGGGAAAAAAAAAACTGAACAGGAATGGTGGCAATCTTTCACCGGCGTACGCAATGTGTCTCGGTCACATACTAAAACGGACGTAAGCTGGCCTCGTCAGGCCACTTTTATGAGAACAAGGCTTCCGTACACTCTAAAAAATCCCATGCTTACCTAAGCGTGTGTTTTAAGGTGTTTTTACACGCCTAAAGTATGCGTGATATTTCTCCACGCTTACCGATCACGCCTACTAAGAGTGATGAGCGCCATACTCTTCACGCATAGCAGGCGTGACATATGAACCACTTTTCCCACGCTTATTATGGCGTGACGGCTGTGCACGCTTAAAAACGGCGCCGATTATCCTCGCCAAAGGAGGAAAGAGACGGAGTGGTGGAGCGACGCCACTCCCTCTCCCGTCTCTCCCTTGCGGTCAGCTTGAAGCACCGGTCGATGCCGGCGAGGGCCACTTCTTCGAAGCAAGCTTTGCTCAGAAAGCTGTTCTTTCCTCTCCACCTTGTGAACTTGACAAGTGCTGAATGTCCTGCAGAGAAATTGCGCGAGATAATACCGCAAAGGATGCTGAAACTAACTTACTAACAAGCGCTTTTGGCAAGCCGTGGTCCATTTGAAGGATGCAAAACAATATAAGGTGTGAACAAGCCCCAACCATTTTTTTTTTGTCCGAAGGGGCGAATGCCCTCTCAAACATGTGCACGCTGTGACACGCTGCGCGTTCAAAGATAGCGAACCATGCGCACTATGTCTCGGACGACATTAGAGCATTTTTCCCATTAAACATTCAGTTTCTCGCGTTCTTGACTAAAAATACCTTTCGAAATTATTTTTCCCTGGCGTTTTCTTCAAAGAAACGCGAAGGTTATGAACAACAGAAGAAATGCGACCAATGTATATATATATTTTCTTTTATTTGTTCCAAAAATCTGATGTAGCGAAACGATGGCTAAAATAAACGATGGCTCAAGTATAGTTAGAGGTGAGCGCTGAAACATTTTCATAATGTTGAGGATGCTGAAGTTGGCATACATCGTCTCTTTATATCTGCAATCAACGGCTGGAGCGACGACAACTTAAATGGCTGACCAGTTCATTTTCACACACGGGTGAAGTTGCGTATTCGGCATGGCAATCGTCACAATGGGCACTTGTGCTGCAGTGCTGGCTCTCCTTGTCATGGCCACTAGTGGTAGGTTGTACATCAACCGAGCGCTGAATGACATCTGTTGAGCTTTTGCCTGCACAATAAATCGAAGACTAAAGTTACTTACATAGTGTAATATTACCGTTTTTATAGAAAAACACGCATTTCTTCAGTTTCAAGATATGTGCAGGAAGTAAAAATGGATGGCACACGGTTGTATGTCACTATAAATGTAAAAAAACGAAATTTCATATCAATCGCATGCATTTTCTGTTGCAGTGATATATGCATTTACAATGCGGATGTGCTGAATAATACATGTGCTAGCTCCCTTTATGCGGCCTCTTTTTTACCATTTTTGCTTTATTTTATTTACATACTTCAATAATTAGCAAGTGCCTTGGCGAAGAAATAACCTTTCGGTAACATTGCGCATATAAAGGCCATGCCATGTTAACATCAGAAGTTCTGTGCACATATGTATCCTGACATCAATGTTCCTCTTCCACGACTGTGCCACACGTGATCTTTTCATGTTATTTACTAAAAAGCTTCACTCAAAGAGGTCCGTTCAAGGGCAGAGAAGCGACGCTGCGTGAGTGTGAAATCTGGGAAAGAGTGGCAAGGAGGCGTGCGCACGGTTCCTCGTCAGGAAAAATGCGGTTTTAGCGGCAGCATAATGTTACAGTCGTGGGCACCTAAGTGTATTGTGGTCAGGGTTGATGAAGGTGCAGGGGAGGAAGACATTGGCGTAGAGATAGCTGAACCTCCGTGCCGCGCAAGACCTACGAGTCTACCGTTACGCCACGACTTAATAAACCCGTTCATTGATGTCACAATACTGACGAACGATGGCATGTTTATTTGTTCGTTGCTTAGATGCCACGTTGAATTACTGTACAATATCTACTCCCTGGTTGTTTTGAACTTCACGTCCATTAGTGTCCGGAACACACACATATTATGTAAGGCGCACATACTGAGATTATCGCCCACCTTTTTGCGTACCTGTTGCCCTCCGTCGCCTTGGCGAATGTGCTAAAACACACTGAAATCTAAAGCAGGCACAAATCACGTGCGTAATGCTTCGCATTAAGCATTGAGCAGGAGTGGAGGCTGAGGTCTTGCGGGAAACGTTAGGTGTTATAGCCACACAATTTGGAGATTTAAAAATGAGAAATTTATCGAAGCGTCAAATGTAGAAAACAACTCGTCTATATCAGAATTCATCAGACTGCTTACCACAAAAAGTCACTGTCGGCAAACTAATATGTTCTTCGGCCATTGCTGTGCCATCATGACAAATGAGTGGGTCATTAGCATTGAACTGCTGCTCATTGTGTTGCGCATAGCGAACAGTGGAGTTTTCAGCTAGATAATAATAATAATAATAATAATAATAATAATAATAATAATAATAATAATAATAATAATAATAATAATAATAATAATAATAATATAATAATAATAATAATAATAATCTGCCTCAAGAACTACATGGTCTGGGGAGACACTCAAAAGGCTGTAACGAGCAGTTTTACTGAGCCGTAGCCACTAAATACAATGCAACAACGGCATGCAATACAAAAGCTACACATCAAAAACAATTACGGCTTATTGTTTCAGCAGAGAGTAAAAGCACATCACATAGCAAAACTGACGAGAACAAACACAGTCTTATGCGCACTTATGTACACGCAGCACAGCACAAATGATAAAACTATACTGGAAAATACTGAAAACTAGGCTTAGGCTATCGAAACATATCATCACGGGCATAGAATATTCATGTTCATTAAGTGCGGTAACACCTATAGTTACTCGCTTTAAAACCCAAGTTCTAAATAAAAATGCGAACTCAGCACTATCCTTATCCAGAGCGCTATTCATGCATAGCTTCTGAGATGCAGGCTACACCAGTCGGCAAATAGCTAAACAAATTATATGGACTCTTCCTTCACCGGCAGCAGCATACTATAAGCGACATATACTACTGCTAGAACAATAAACACTATTACGGGGAGTAACCGTCGCAAATGAAATGGAAGCCCGAAAGATCACTCCTTGTCCCCTGTCAGTGAGATCGGCGCATTCACACGCGACACCGACTAGCGGTATTGGTTAAAAATTACTCAAATTCAATTTTAGCCTACATGTTAACAAAACAGAGCACAGTAGAACAACAACCCTGACACAGCGCTATGTCCACACGTGCGCTGTGTCCGTGACGTTCTTCAGACCTCTGTTTTACTAACAAGAGCACCAAAATAAAAAAAAGACTACCAAACCGCTAAAGCCTACACTCAACCATTCAGAAGTGTCCGCGTCACAATCGAACACGGCAAGGATTCCACGGATGGCACAGTCGCGCTCCAAGCGAAAAGAAGAGCGGGCTTGAATACACCTGCACTGTGGCGTCGATCGTGTTGTTCTAAGTTAAGATGCACACGCCGTAACAACATTGGCGCCCCACTAACAGGGTTATAAATCGTTAGAATAAACACAGTACAGAATTTACAGTAGTAACTCTGACCTCAGCACCAAAACCCTTTTTGTAATGGCAGTGGGTGCGGAGAGCTGGAGGATAAAATTAATGAAAGAGAGCATGTAATGTACGAGTCGTGAACGAGCCTATAACGCAAGGTGCATTCTGACTTCAGAAATTTCTCAAATAACCTCGCGTTGTAATCGTGTCAGTTGGGTTCTTGAACAGCACGGAACGTTGAGCCCGTTGCATGCTATACCATAGTGAAACCTAATAACGTCGGGACAAGGCACGAACTACAAAAGAAAAAGATACCTTAAAATGCTGCCTTCCAAAAGACAACTTGTTATTAAAATCGCAGATATCAATGAGCGAGGAGGCAAGTGACATGTGCGCAACACAATACTGACACAAAGAAAAAAGAAAAAAAAAACACACGTTTTCTGAAATAAAGTGCCTTAACGCGCTGTTTTCTCACTTTTCCGTTCGGTACTTGACAACAACAAACACACCTCTGAGGAATTCACTGGTTCCGCCTTGAAACTGTTTACAAAAGCATGATGACGATTATAATTTTTGTTTCGAACACAGTTATTGCTCAGTTCTCGCCCCCGCTAAACAAAATAGGCACATTTTGGCAGATAGGCATTAAACAAAAAATGCATATTTCGCACAACTCATGTGATAAGCTGACATAAGAAACCGTTGCAAATCCTTAATGTTTGCTGTCAATGAGTACGACAGAAAGATAACTAACGTTCTTACCTCTATACTCCAACCGTCCGTGAATCGCAGGTGAGTGACCGCAGTATACACACCATCCGTGGGGAATGGCTGCTCCAGAACCATCAGACCGTGGCGGGTTTTCTCGCATGAACTCGGCACAATCACAATCCGTGTGCTTGCAACGGCCGCGTTGCACGCCAAGAATGTCTACGGAAGTAAACATGGCAGAAATATCTGCCTTGCAGTGCCTGAACGGTTTTACAACCCAAAGAACCCGCAACAAACGCAGTCTCTCAGAAGCGCGCCCTTCGAGAGCCTTCCGAAGTAAAGTTCCGTATTCGCCGCAACAGGCGCGGGAAGAAGGCGAATGCGCATGCGCCTCGTCATGTTCATCGTTGAGAACGCTCGCCCTTCGGGCAGACGGCGGCGCTTATCGCGGCTCCCATATTAGGATTTCTATATGCGCGACGGAAAATGTTTACGCGTGTTCGCCGCGGGATTGTAAGCGTGTGCACAC
Organism: Rhipicephalus sanguineus; assembly: GCF_013339695.2. Lineage (NCBI taxonomy): Eukaryota > Metazoa > Arthropoda > Arachnida > Ixodida > Ixodidae > Rhipicephalus > Rhipicephalus sanguineus. The sequence goes on from NC_051176.1 coordinate 334,961,694, forward strand.
GCGTACACGGCTGGCCCACGCTTGCACATGACAGAACCACGGCACGCAGCCTTGCCCTCACGCTGACCTGAAGGAACCGCACACTTACTTTTGGTCACGTGGGGCTTGAAACGTCATCCACGGCTCATTTACATGTGCATCACGCTTAAATTTACTGTTTAGCGTGACATTAAGCATGGTATTTTTTAGAGTGTACGGTAGCCGAAACGTCTGGAAGTTTCTGAATCATTTCATTTTTGGTGGTGGACGTTTCTTGTGATGTCTTTTTTTTTTTCTTTCTGTCCAAGTCCTGACTGAAGAATGAGCCTGATGTCAGTGAGCCTGAATGTGAGTAAAACTTCAGTCAAAAATAGTTTGAGTAAATTCTGTTCATATTGCCGACGTGCGGCCGTTGCAAAACATTCCCAAGTGTTATAACATACTCGCAACTGACGTAATCAACGTTACCGCGTTGCATATAGAGTTCGAAAGGTGTTTCACTCGTGCTCGCTTTTGTTTCTCGGCAACTCACTATGTGGAAGATTAGTATTGATTGCGCGAATATTTTTCGTCCGGAAGTCAATAGGCCTACGAGTGAAATACTGCCAGCGAATCGTCCCAGGCCTGCCTGTCAGGCAATCATCAGTTTCAACGAATATCACTCGATGTTAATTCCACTGTTACATTTCCCCACGAGGTGACTGCCAGGAGGCTTATTGACCTAGGGGTCGTTGGTCAATTACCTCGGAGGCTGGTTGTCAAGAGGAAGCGGTCATTCAACTCGAAAGCATATTGAAAATATGACCCAGAAGCTACAGCGCATCGTGCACCCATTAACAGCAGCTGTCAGCATAATCACGTAAAGACGATTTTATTCCGGTCGTACCTAAAAAAGAATTTTGATTCTGTGGGAGATCAGATTCCTTGGCATCCCTTTCCAGAGGTGGTAGACACCTCTGGTAACTGAAAAAAAGCTGTAGACAAGTTCAAGCGTGGTCTTATATGAGACGTACATGACAGGTAGTCTTTCTGGTTTTGACGTGAGGTCTGGTCTAGTTCTAGTTCTCGTGTGTATCTCAGTGGCCTTTACGGGATAAAATAAGCGTTGAGTTATGAACTGCGATGATCGCGGCAGCATGAACATGGTCATGAGCAAAGGTGACTTAGCATCAATGCCGCTTCTCACAGTTATGTTCCATCTTTGCTAACCCTTATTTACAGAGGTTGTCGTTCATCATATGCATGAATGAATGAATTGCCACTGTAGTGTTGTCTCCATGATTGTAGTAATATGCGTTCGGCTAATTAGTTGCATAGAGGTTTCTAATGCTACACTATAGATGGCGATATGGCGCTAGTGTCCATGGGAGCTGCAACGCGCGGCACTTCAGCCAGCATGCGAATGATGGGAAGTACATGGATCTGCCTAAGCTTCGTTCTTTCGGCTCCGTTTGGCTCCGTGTCGCCTGCAGCCGCTTTGTCGCAAGACGAATTTTCAGCAAACGTTCAGCAGTTCCACTTCACCATCTTGACCTTTTAGGCTCACCAATTCAAATCGGGTCACGAAGTTCGCAACGATCCATTCTTTTATTCGAAACAAACGCTAAAACACAACAATAATCAAAGTCGCAAGCACGAAGATTAGGCAAATCCATACACTACCCATCGTTCCCATGGTGGCTGAACGATCGTAGCGCCTGAGTTCCCGCTAGTAAATATTATAAGAAACCCTATGATTAGTAGAGCACCTGAGTCCTCTGCAATCTGCGACACAGAATCGTTTTAAAGGCCTCCGTTGCATGAACGCGTAGACCTAAAGAATAATGAGTATGCCGTGCAGGTATCTATCATTATGAGACAACAATAAATTTATGAGCAAGAAAAGAAAGTCTAGCCACACATGATGCAGGGACATTATTAGTCACACCACACGAAGTCCAGGAATAATTGTCCCATGGAGACTTCGTCTATAGCATGCGTGATGCTCATAATTATGCCTTCTTTTACAAATATGCACAATTTCATATTCTAAGAGGAATATCAGTCACAAATCGGAGAGTCCGTTCGACAGATAGTTGCAATAGTGTATGTATTCGTGCAGGCTGACAGCATATGCATATAGTAGCAATCCTGTGTAAAGCTGTACTTGTCACTTGCTACACCATTCCATGCAGCTCATGACGGCATATATCCGTCGGCATAGAACGCTTCGTCCAGTATATAGTTGTGCCGCTACTATAGCTGGCCTGTCCAACGCATGATAGACACGATCTGGGATATATGATCAATAGAATCAACGTTGGACAGAAAGTGACGCTACAGGCTGAACCCGAACCACGCACTCGCAACGTATGGCCTGGACGGCGACCGAATGCCTCGGTGACGGTTGCAGTGTCTAGGCTGTGGTGCATAGAACCGGCGTCGCTCTTGGAAACGAAAGCTTCACTTCCCTCTGCCGGGGGACAGCAGCACTGGAGGGCAGGCGGCAGGAGTGATGGAGATCGCATCACTGCGAGCACCGGCCGATAAGAGACGTTGCTCGGACGGCGGCGGCGATTTGGAGTGACTCGCGCCTGCCGCGCGCAGCATCGAGATTTATGCCGTTTTTCAGGGCTCCCCGTGTCCTATGAAGTAATGCCGCACTGTGTGTCGAGTCTCAGCGGGGCGCCTGTTCACCGCACCGCTCCCCCCCCCCCCCCAAACACACACACACACACACACACCCGGCCAACTTCGTAGTGCTTTGGGGTTCACATTGCTGTCACATTGGGGGGCGCCTAAGAAAGGCTATCCCGCAACGTGCCCCATTTTCATGCCTCTTTTAGGAGCGGTTAGGATTTCCTTCTCGAACTCGAACCAGTATCCCAAAACGCGTCGTGTAGTTCTGTAGATAGTTTAGGCGGAGATGGACAAGTCGGGAAGATTAATGAGAAGGCGCTTGACCCTATATATGGCAAGTAAGCGCAGACGACGTTGGGTGTGCAATGTATTTCATTTTAGATTTATAGATAGCACCAAGGTGAACGAACGCTTGCAATATTTCCAAACAGATTGATAGCAAACACACGCACACACTCACATGAAAGGAGTTTGGGGGAGGGGGAGGGGCTGGTGAACAGACATACAGACAGACCAATAGGTAGATTTTATTTCCTCCCCAACACAGTGCATGAATGTTTTGAAGTTCCTGCTCAAAAGGGTCTTCTTTACATAAGGGCCTGTCTAAGTTGGTTCTGAATGGCGCTAAGATAAGCTACTACTAATAATAATTGTTGGGGTTTTACGTCCGAAAACCGCGATATGATTATGAGGGACGCCGTAGTGGAGGGCTCTGGAAATTTCGACCACCCGGGGTTCTTTAACGTGCGTCTAAATTCAAGTACACGGGCCCCTAGCATTTCGACTCCATCAAAATGCGGCCGCCGCGGCCGGGATTCCATCTCGCGAACTTCGGGTCACCAGTCGAGCACCTTAACCAATAGACCACCAGCGTAAGACAACCTAGTCTGAACAGTATAGTTTACTTCTTAAGAGTCCTTAGACTCTACTTTTTTACCTTCTTCTGCTCTCTTCTCTATACCACTGTCACTCATCCTCCGCTGCGCTTAGCGTTCGCTCTCTTTCATCCACCCTTGTGCCAAAAGATCGTTCGTTCGGTTACACCGCCAACGACAACGACGCTGCGTAACAGACAGAGCGGGTGCTTAGACTTCTGACACAAAATTTTGAAGGCGAGATAACTTGTGAGGCAGATTTATGTGGACACACACATCATCTACAAAAAAAAAACAACAAAAAGACAGCGCAGATATATAGCCTGGAACATATTTGAAATCGATTTTAAAGTGTATGCCGCGCAAGCGCAAGACGGATCGCCATCGCGACATCGACGTCAACTTGGTTTTATTGTAAACAACCAAGAACAACCTACGTCACGAGATCATATTGGCTGCCATGTATGCCCCTGCGTGAGCTCTCTGCCGCAGTTGTCAACGAGAACGAGGTGCTCACGTGCACAAGTTGCTGCGCGCGGCGCGTGTATCTATTTTATGGGTCACGTGGCCAGCGGCCACACACCAGCAGCGCAACGCCGTAGCCACTGAGCCAACACGGTGGATAAGTGACGAGGACACGAGGATATCGAACTGCTGTCGCGATAGGACGGATACTCGAGGCACAGGTCCTTCTATTAAGTCGCCGTAGAGCATGCGGTATACGAACATGCAAGAGCGACAGCTTTCCTTTTTGCAAGATGTGTACAACGCCGGCTGATGCCTGACGCTACAATCTTTGAGATTTTGCTTCCCGTTCTGGTGTTTGCGAACTGTGCAGGTGCTCGACACGGTCACTTCGGCGCTGGACGTGGCTGTCGCTGCCTATCCAACCGTTTCAGAAATGCACTGTTCTCTTATCCACTCACCACTACCAATTTCGCATTAAAACATACCATGACCTCCGGTCTATGGAATTCTGCTGCTAAAACAAGGTTATGGGCTTAGTTTTCTGCCAACTGGGCGAATTTCAATGCGAGCGGAATTAAATGATGGTCACATACAGAAACCTCTAAACGTTCATGAATTTCTAAGACAGTCTGGTTTCATAGGCGTGCGGTAACGTACCACAGTGGCATTGGAAGAAACGCGCAATCCTAGATGGCCAACCTAGGTTGCCAGGCTAAACTATACATTGCTACAGCCCACCACCTCTAGCACTGCCGCAACCACACGGAGCGCATTGAAAGAGAGAGAGAGAGAGAATAAGAATGAAAGAAAGGCAGGGAGGTTAACCAGGGCTGAGCCCGGTAGGCTACCCTGCACTGGGAAAGGGGAGAGGGGGAATAAAAGTTAGAGAGGAGGAGGAGAGAAAAGTCACTGTTGCCGTCGACGTAACGGCAGTTCTGCGCTTGACATCACAGGCGGTGAGTCGGTCCCGTGGCTGAAAATAGAGCGGCGCATTCGTTGCTTTATGCAACTTGTATGCGCGGTCCCATGCAACCAAAATCTTGTTCACGGTGAAGCCATGGTGCTGCTGCAGGTGTTCTCAAGCAACAGGCTTCTGAAGGCTTGCGAAAACTGGAGTGATGGTGTCCAGCAGCTGCAACACGCTTCGAGCTACCGGTGTCTGCATCTTGCTCAGCAGCACACGAATAGCACTCACTAGGGTGTTGACCATGCCGACCACTTGTCCTTCTTCGTCCGTCAGTTCATGAGGTACCGATGAAGTGTCCCTTTCCTCGAAGTCTGATGTCGCTCATCAGGTGCATGCAGCTTTGGTTGTTCAGGCCAAGCGTAAGAATTATATTTAAGGGCGAATCACTCCCATCACACGTAAAAGTGGGCCACTTCCGACAAGCAGTTCGCCCTTTTGTACCGAGACCGCTTCAGTGCTGGAAGTGCTTGAAGTTAGGTCACGTGAGTAGTGTGTGCAGGAACGCTACCGTTTGTTCCCGATGCACTGAGCACCACACCACGGACACGTGCGAGGCCACAATACTCAAATGCTCAAATTGCAACGAGCCCCGTGATGCATCTTCGAAGGATTGCCCTGTTATTCGAAAGGAGATAGCAATTCTGAAGAAAAGGGTTAAATATGACTTGTCACACCGAGAAGCGGCTGCATCTATTACGCGACGACGGTCCCGTCGCCGGCGGTGTACCAAAGCCTCTAAAGCCTTGTTGCCACACGAACCACGCTCAAACCCACCTCCACCTCTTCCATTCAGGCCAAGCGCTGTCGGGTCTAAGGACAAAGACGCTTCTGCTAGCAATGTAGCTGACGCTTCGTTTATACCACCCAGACCAAACGCAGCCGTGTCTGTGGACAATGACGCTTCTACCAGCACTGAAAAAAAAAAATTACCACAGTTCCACCCATTGTGAAATCTGCGGGTGACTGGTACCGTGTCTTTAGGCCCTATATATTGACGCTCGAGCCGACCTTCACCCGTTTCACTGCGCGGCTACCGCTTCGGCCGCGAGACCGAGGCAGTTGCGTCATCTACTGGTGTACCTTACTGCTTACCGGAGTGTGACATGCGACGCGGACACTCATCTGTCATAAGGCCCAGCCCTAGGACAGTTCCGCTGTGAAAACTCAGCGCGACCTCCGCCAACGCGAATCCACGGCGTCTTGCAACTGCATCTTACAGATGCCGTATTAACTAGCGTCGCTAATGTGCCCCCGTCGACTCAAACCTCCTAGGGAGGGGAACTCAACCCAGCTTCGGAAGCGCGCGACAAGAAGCATATGTCGAAGAAGAAATTTCCGTATTACCTATCTACACTCTGGGTACGTTTCCGAATAGATGCAGATGCATGCATCACCCGCACTTCTCTAACGAAACTGCCTCAACCCGTAGCGCACAAACAGATAGACGTGTTACTGAGAGGGGGAGCCCAAGTGCACGAAATGAGTCCAGCGCCCCACACGGCCGGACACTTATACACACGTAAATCATGACAAGTACACCGCGCGCGCGCCGTGAAGTGACACAACACTCGTCGCGTGTCTGGCAAATCTTCGCCGCCCGGGGAGACCCTAAATTGAGTCGTCACCGCGATAGGAAACCGCTGTAGCTCGCTCCCACAGCGTGTCCACCAGCCACGCTGGACATGGCTTTCTCCCCACGGAACGCAGCAGCGTGCGCCCGTCTTATCGACGCGGATCGTGCGGCGTAAATAACCCGAGCTAGAGATAACGGGCACAGCGTTCGCCCATTTGTTTCTGCGGTCGCGAATACGACTCCCTTTATGTATATCTGTGCCCCTTGGCCTCTCTTCCCTGCTTCTTTTTCTGCGAGCACTGTGGGAGGTACACCTGTGCGATGCCGTTTTTGTGGGAGGCATTAAAGAAAGTAATTGAAGCCGTCGCGGCGATACTGCGCGCACTGCGGCTTGTTTTCAGTGGCATATACGTGCCTCGGGGTGTGTATACAAGCGGCATGTAGATAACGCCCCAGAAACGCGGGAATGCTCATGCGTGAGCATTGCCTGAGCTTTTCTGTAGGCGGCAGAGCGCACGCTGGCCGTGCCAGGTCGTGGACGACCAAAGATAATGCCTGAGCTATTGCTCTGATGCCTTTCTTTCTTTCTTTCTTTCTTTCTTTCTTTCTTTCTTTCTTTCTTTCTTCCTTTCTTTCTTTCTTTTATAGCTGCATCTAATGGCAATTGCAATGGATGTAACGACGATGGTGCCGAGCGACTGACATCGCCCGAATAAAAAAAAGGTTACCTGCCCATTTTCTCGTCAGAACACGTTCTTTCACCATCATGCTATTTACTACAAGTCGAAAGCTCCATGCGTGCGATTTGAACTGCAGGAATGTGCCATCTATACTCATAATTTGAAGTAGTCGATCTTTCTTTCTATACAGGCCACAGGGAATAAAGTATGCTAGGAGTGTTACAGATCTTCAGTATGGATGCACCGTGAGTGCGACGTAATTTCAGAGTTGAGTTTCTGATTAATTCCTTCCCTATGATTTCCGTCTTCTTCTTCTGTTTTCTCCTCATTTTTGACGATTCAGTCACTCCCTCTGTCATCTGTTGTGGTGCTTCACCGGCACTACCGATAATTGTGAGCCAGTGGAAATAAACTTATCACCGAATAAGAGGAAGGGCAACATGCAGTGCGTTCTCGAAAGCTGTAAGCTTTCAACTTGCATTTTCTTTCTGTTAATGTTGTCATGGTAAAATTAAGGTTCGCCTTTCTCGCGTCGCTTGCTTTTATGACTCCCAGAATTTTATTTCCCCGTTGCAACTTGAAATAGCAGATATTATTCTTTAGCCGTAGCTTTCGTAAACGACAATGATGACGACGTCATCATCATCATCATCATCATCATCATCATGGTCATCAACAACAACAACGACAACAACAACAACGACAAAGACGACAACATTTCGTTATATGTAAAAAATGCAGCCTTTCTCGGAAATGCTCAAGGGTCGAGCTCGTAAAAATATATTATTCAGTTTTCAAGCTATTGGCATTACCTGTCATCAAACTAGTCCCCTAGGTTATCTACTCAAAGCTGGCGCCATTTCAGGAGGCAGTGCAAGAAAGAGAAAAAGCCTTCGTCCTCGATGCTGGTAAGATTATTTTATTTTCTATATTTTAAATATTACATCTTAATTACCCTATTCTTGTACAATCCCCCAGGGTAGGTGTGAACCAAAGCTTTGGGATCTACATCTACATCTACATTTTACCGTGTACGTAACCGTTTTTTCGCTAAGTGCGTTGAAAATTCAGAAATTGCAAAATTTTCGGAAAGTGTTCTTTTTTTTGCGGCCAAAATTTGTGTATTTTTTTAGGTGAGCAAAATTTTCTTTCACAGAATTAACTTCACAATCATTGTTTCGTGTCAAAATCTTTCTCCTTGAGCAAATTTCATCAAAATCTCGGATGGTGACCGGGATCTCGTGTTCGTTCCTATCAGGATTCTCCCATTATATAGTTAGCAAAACTTGAATTTGTGCCATACTTCTTCATAGCACTTCCATTTCAACGGCAGTTTCATGCGTAAAAACAAGACAAAATAATAGTGACGTTTCACTCCGTGAACGCGGGCGACGCGCAAGCGAATGGGTGCGGTCCCCTTGTGCACTGCCCGTAGAACGACTCTTTACGTTAACCACGATGGCTCTGACACACTCCAAGACGGCGATTTGAGAAATGGAGCATTTACGCTTGCGCGTAAAAGGTGTTGATTCGCCACTCCTTCATTCCAGAACTGGGAAATCAAATGTTCGAGGTCATCGAGTGAGACGTGTTCGGGTTTGCTTGTGCAACAAGACACCGTGGTAGTTAATGTAATTACTACGCGAATGTTTTGTCCGCCTACCCGCGTTGTTGTTTTAGGCTCACAAGCGCTTCTTTCGCGACGCTTCGTCGCCTCGTCTTTCTGCTTCTCCACTTTGCCGATAGGTGGCACTACTTGTGGGGACATACTCTACGACAGCGGTGTGACAAATGGGCATTTACGCTTGTGCGTAAAACACACACACACACACACACACACACACACACACACACACACACACACACACACACACACACACACACACACACACACACACACACACACACACACACACACACACACACACACACACACACACACAGCAGCAGCAGCAGCAGCAGCACACGATCTTGCCTCCCGCGTGGGCGCTGCATACGTCCGTTGCCCCAAGGAACTGTGGCGGCGCAGTGAAGCGCACTTACAAGCCCGCGCCCAGGCACGCCGCGAACGCTCAACATAAATTTTTGTTTCTCGCCTAAAACAGAAAAACACTCCGATTAAACTTTCACAAATAAATCTCCTTTGTTTACTCTTCCAAATGAGACCAAGCGTGCATTTTTGCTTGGACCGCATCATCACTCTACATGTGCCTTAACATGGAGCATTTCACACATTTTTCAATGTTTGCGCCCCTTCCACTTCGAAACTACTCGGTCATCGACTTCAATACTGCCAACTATCCAGCCATTTGATATAGTCCTATTTTGTCTGTAAGAAATATTCGCAGAATTTTTTTAAAAAATAATCAAAATGGGCGCAGAATTGCAGCATTGCTTCACCACAAAGCACATCGTGAGAGAAAGTAGTGGTCGTCAATGGGCGATAATAAGGTAGTGCCATTCCTTATCAAGTAAATGGCAGATATTTAAGGCGTTCCGTGAAGTATTGTATTTTTTAGAGTATTTTTTCGCAACCTATGTTTCACCCAGTGCGGCAAAATTCAAATCCCTGTAATAGACAAAAAAAAAAAAAATTTGCAAGAAATACTTTCCGAGGGCAAATAGTGCACTGCTATAAGCATCCACAATTTTTTACAATACAATTGGAGAGGGTCGAGCGCGATGTTTGGGACGTTTGGCGTGGAATGACCCAGTATAGATCACTTCTTATCCTGTAGCTCTTTGCCAATGTTCAGCCCCAATAATTCATCTCGCATCTCTCTGCTCGTCCGTGTGTGAGGGACGATTTTTGCATTCAGTTACCGTTTCCATAAATCGTTGCGTGGTGAGATATGGTGCGTGTTATTCACCCCCCCCCCCCCCGTCCTGCCCTCTCCTTGTTAAAAACAAAAGAAATATCAGCTACCTGGGCTCGCAATTTGCATACAGCCCGTCACTCATGCGACGCAGAACTTAATGTGCGAACAAGCCAAACTGTGTGTTGCTAAAGCCAGCACAGCTTCCTGGTTAGTTTATAGGGACAACCTACAAATGCGGGCTTTGCTTTGATTTCTTACGAGTGAAACCATCAGAAAAGAGGCACATGAACATGAACATGAACCGACTAGCCCAACAACGTGTGCTTCTAGAGGCGGAAAGTCAGTCCTCCAACATTCATGACAAAACGTATACACCAGAGGGGAACTGTGACCGTGAATACAGCGCACCGAAAAAAAAAAAAAAAGAATATGTCGCGAAGAACTCGATAGACGCCAGATAATTGATGAGGTGTAGAATGCACAGTAAGCGGTGCAAACAGAGTTATACAGCGCGCTATACATCGGACATTTGCTCACTGAAACAATAATGCTAAGCGTTTTTACACCCTCATCATTATTCCCATGTAGGGAGCCGTAATAGTAAAGGTTACTCTCGCTAATTCACCTTTCGCGATCCCGTTCGTTTTCCCGCGCCGATACACAGATGCCCTCCTTTACGGCCACCTCCACTATATATACGCATACACCTGGCACCCGAGAGCTATGGCATCTCCCAAAGCCTATAAGGTCGCGCGCGCGCCATCCACTCCTCCGTATATATACACCCAACCTCCAGCACTTACACGGGACCTATCCCGCCAGGGCAATAGGGCCCGCCATCCTCTTTTAGAGATGTTTGCGCAAGCAGGCCTCACTTCTTCGCTACAGAGTGCATACATACATGTATGTACTGTACGAAACGACCGCATATGATAAGTCCCTGACCGCACGTTTGAAGGGCCGCTTCGTGGGGGCTGGATGACGAGCTCGTAAACACTACATGCTCGTGTATGCGCGCCCACTTACCCACTTTCTCTCTCTCTCTCTCTCTCCCTCTCCTACTCTGGCTCGTTAGGAGGCCGTTCTATTATATGCGCAAAGCGACACGAGCGCGTGCCTCGTATAACGAGCTCGTATAACGGCGAGCCACTCGACACAAGTGGCGCGGTGCGGGCTCGGAAGCCCACACGCGTCCATCTGGGGGCCGGATTAATTAGAGCTCGTCGCGGCACGCGTTGCCTCTTAAAGGCGCGTAGTACGTATACGTGCCCGCCGCCGCTTGTGAAGTCGCGCGAGGCTTGCACGGGCGTGCGTGGCGGCTCGTGCGGCCGCCGCCGCCGCAATGAGCGCCGATCACGCGCGGCCGTTACACTCGAGCATCTTTTTGTGAAAGCCGTTTCGCGTGCTGTATTGCGATTCCGCGACGTTGTTGCGGTTCCCTGGCCGCGTAATGTGCGACGATTAGGACCGTGCTTGGTTTCAAGGCGGCACTAGATCGCGTTTTGACGAGGCTGATTGCGAAAAGAAAGGGGAGAGGAGAGGGGGGGGGGGTCAAATTTTGCTAGAGTGCGCGCCGCTGTTTTCGCAGAGTACTTCTATGGGATCTCAGTGTCTCCGACTAAAGAACGAGATTTGATAAAGGGCTCGTTTCTTTGTTTTACACAACCTAATGAAGCCAATCAGACAATGAAGCCAATGAAGGTATAGGTGACGTTATTTCTTTCTAACTGCAGTGTAGTAGTTATGACATAAATGGAAAGAAATTACAGACGCAAAAACAACTTGCCGTCGGTAGGGAGCCAATCCGCACGTCCGGATAACGCCTCCGATGCTCTGCATTGTATGACTAAACAAGTCGGTGAATGAGATTAACTGCGGAACACTCGTTCGGGAACCCCTCGTGCGTGGCTGGAGGTTTGCTTATAAATATCGTAGCTGTTAAAAGGTAGAGAGAGTGAATAAAGCATGGCCTTCCCCTTGTGCGGACTTCGTCAATTCGAAGGTTGTGGGTTCGGTACCCACCGACGGCAGGCTGTTTTCTTCGTGCACTTTAGCTAATTTCCCTTTATGTCATAACTTCTAGCCTTCAATTAAAAGGCACAAATAATGCCCTCTACGCATTCCTTAACTGGCTTCGTTATCTGCCTGCTTCATCAGGCTAACTAAGAAACGAGTCCCTCGATCCATTCCCTTTCTTTCGTTTATGCCATGGATTGACTAGACTGTAACCGAGATGGGCGTATACTGTACCCTGTAGTGAGGACAGCGGATCATAATGCGTACTCTACAATATATCCTCTGCTCCGTGGAAGTTATAGCCACAGGAGCCTGCCATATCCATTAAGGTACGGTATTTTTCTTTTTAAGTAATTTACCTTTTGCGGTATGGGAAACGCCTGTAAAATTTTCCGCTGCGCACTTTCCACACTGAGACACTGTTCCATCCCGATTGCTCACCTCCAAAAGAAGACAACCTCCGCAAGGGGTTCAAAAACGACAGTGAAGCGATGACGTGTTTCTCGCAACGGCCTGCCATTGGCCCCCGACTTTCCAGCGGGAAGTAAACATTTCTTGGAATGCAACATCAGGGGTCCTCGGCCACCATTATCGTCAGAAACGTGCATGGTCATAGTCCTGCACTTTAAACAATGACGGGACAGGTCCCACTCAGTAAAGGTATGGGGCAGACTTGGTGCACTCCTTAGATGATTAGGGAGGCACCCCCCCCCCTGCACCCCGTGTACGCACGCCCATGACAAGTGGCATGCAGTTACGGGGCTGTACTGCTGCTACTGTTCTTTCCAAATATTCATCGAGACTGCGTGCGATTCAACAACGGCGAGTCCGTTTAACTGCGCAACTCGTCTTACAAAACGTATAAAAAAAGCAATCCGAAACAAAGTACTAATCTCTATAGAGAGTGCTTGCTAGGAAGCCCTCCTCCTTTTTGCAGTGGAATCTTTTTTTCTCCGTGGCTACGTGCTTCTCGCGGCGGCAGTCATCAAATGTTTTGCTGCTGCTTGAGCACGCTGAGGCGGAAGTTATACGGGAAGGTCAAGAAGAAAGGCTCGACCGGTTATTTCGAGAGCGCCTTCGTATAAGGCGGACAAAGCCATGCGCCGCTTTTGAGCACTCTTGGCGCGCCAGAGGCCGGATACGTGCACCCGCCGCGGAGGAGCCACTCGGATGGATTCTTCTTTACGATACGACGCCGGCCCAGCGTCGCAAAAGCGGAGACGCAAAGTTCCGCGAACCCTCGGCGCCGCGTCGACTCCCATGGCGGCCGCCGCGCTGGCTGCCCCCATGTTCAGCGGAAAAATATTTTTTTTTTTTCGTGCACTAGCGCAAGCGTGTAGATAGATGCATGCTGGGTGACCGAATGTACATTCTCTCGGTATGAAAGAGAAGAGAGGAAGCCTTCCCTCTCTTCCCATGCCCTTCCAAGAATGCGTGTGTTTGTGCGCTTCAAGAAACGGATAGACAGGCCAACTGTATAGAAGACACCGGACGAGATATCTGGCATGCCGTCACTTCTCAAGTCTGGCTTGGGCATAGATATACGCTCCGCAGGCCGAGAAGGCGCAGATCCGTTCAGTTTGCGGTCCGCAGCCAACACGTTGTTGGGGAAAGTTGAGGCGGTGGTTGCTCCCACAGTTGGAGCCCCAACTTCTTTCGGGGTTTCGCTCTTCCGCGAAAAGCGGCCCTGGGCGTCCAATGACGGATATAACGCCCGAGGAAACAGCGCACGAAGCCGCACAGATTGATAGGATAAGGCTGAGAGAAAAGAGTACCGTTTTACGCGACCTATACGCAGCTACGCGCGACGCTCCCACGATACCGCTGTTGCAAAAGAGCCAGAATTACATGCCCATGTGGCATTAGACATCTTGCCTGTGCCGTCGGCGTGCAGGAGTGCACTGCAATACAACATCGTAAGTCGATGAGCAGCATGTTCAAAATTCGTATAGGCAACTCAGTCATCGCCTTGAGAGTTTGCGGCGACAATGTGTGTGTTCCCATTCTGGCCAGCAACGTAGACAGCCTTCGCTGGCTGCTTAGAGGAAAGCATCGAACCCGAGTCGTCCGAATAATGGAACGCGCCTGAATGAAGTCAGTATGACGTGACGCCAACTAACGACTACAAGAGAACACTAAGGAAAACAAGGAGAATAGTTATTTCTTTAACTTTTTTAGTGTTCGCATATCTGAAAAATTGAACGCAGCTGACATTAAGCACGCAAGGAAAAAATGATTAAGCGTCTACTTGAATGCAGACGACCACCCCCGGCAAGATCCAAGCATTTCGCTCAGCCGCTATTTTTTTTTTTTTTTTGGTCAGCGAAGTACAGACTGCATCGTATTAGTCTCCGATGCTCTCTTCGCGATGCTGTCTATTTTGCCGTCTACGGCGAGTATTGGAACACAACTAATGTTGTTGTTATAATAGATAGTAGCTAACATTAGCCAACAGTTAGCCTACATTAGCCACCACAATCCAACACCATAGGCAACATCACCCAGTGCTACACTGTGCTCAGTGCTAAGCGACATCACCCAGTGCGCGCTGGTAGTGTGTCGACAATTACGGTAGTTAATTTGGTCAGAAATTACCATTATCTGACATTCTTACAGCCCGTTTACAAACAGTGGGTAGAAGACACCGTATGGCACATTCTCTTAAAGAAAGCTTATATTTCTTGCAACAACTGAGTTTCAGTTGGCAACACAGAGAAGGTCTAAAAACGTGAATTTGCGGTCTTCATAGTTGAGACGTCCTTGCTGCGGTAAAGCAATGCATTGGTCAGGAAAAAAAAAAACAGCCTCGCACTATATAACTTACGTGCACGTTGAAAATTATCAGGTGGTCAAAATAAATCCGTAGTATTCTTTTCATTGTGCACACATATATCTCATCGCGCAACCGCGGTCGCATTTACCGTTCACCATCCACTCCGCGTGCGCATTGCATTGAACCCGTGGCCACGTCAGAAACCTAAACGAAGCGCTGCATCATCCACTCCAGCTAAACGCACACGACTGGCTCGCCAAAGCCATGGTATCAAACCTAAATGACAAAGCGACGCTATTTCTTCAGCCTGCGAACGGATGAGACAAATGAGAGTGAGATTATATAGAAATGGGCCGTGAGAAAAAACAAAGGACAGCGCCTTCGGCTCGTAAATGCGCCGTCCATATACGCGTATAGGCGACGCCCCGTTGGCGGGCGCCATACAACGTGCCAGCAGACCTGAAGATACAGACGACAGGCGCGCACGGTGACAGAGAGCGGGACGTTGCGGCATCGCGCGCGCAACCATGTGTGGTTGTGGTCGCATCTGAGCACGAACTTTCGGGACGTCGCAGGGAAGTAACCGAAACAGGGAAGAGCGAAGCGCAACTTATAAACAAATGCTTGGACGAGAAAGAAAGAAAAATGCAAATCATAAATAAAGCGATAAAAAGAAAGAAAGGGGGAGAAAAATGGAGCAAGGAACTCGACTGTGGGAAACGGATCGAGGAGTTCACGTGAGGAATCGGTTGACAAACGATGCTGCTGCGCTTGTGCGCGCGCCGTATGGCTACGCGAGTAAAAATTGCGTGCATTGACTCGTTGTCAGCTTTAGCCGGTGTTCCTTCCGCCGAATGAACGTGTCTGTATACATTATAAACAGCAGCCGGCCCGTGCAGTCAATGACGTTTTTACCGCGAAGAAGGGCACGCCGCAGAGTTACGCCCGCACCTTTTTAACGGGGTCAACCGTCGTGTACAGCTCGTCCAAGGTTCCCGGATCGAATGTCCAATCAATTTCGCATAAATTACGCAAGATTATTTTTTCTCAACTGAAACACCTGTTGCCAAACACTTTAAGGTGTACCACATTGAAATTAAAGGAAAATAATAATGAAGAAACTGCAATTTAAAGCCGCGTTCATTCATTGCACGATGCACAGATAATAGAAATATGTATATCTAGTTTTCCGCGAGATTATATGAGCGCCACAAAATTCTTACTGCCATCCGTCACTGCATGCACGACTCCTGCCTCGCTGCGTTGAGCGCATTCACTAACATACGCTATAGACATATATGCATACGTCGGACACTCGATGTATGTGCCGGATACCTTGGTAATAATATTAATTGCTGGAGTTTTAGGTGCCAAAACCACGACACGATGATGAGGCACGCCGTAGTGGAGGGCTCCGAAAATTTCGACCACCTGGGGTTCTTTAACGTGCACCTAAATCTAAGCACACGGGCGTTTTGACTCCATCGAAAACGCGCACTTCGGTTCAGAGCACCACTGCACCACCTAGACGGCTGTGACGGACACCGTGCGAGGTGGTCTATAGAAGCGCGTGAGAGACACTTCGAAAACCAGTCGTATAGCATTTGCTTCGGAGTCGCTTTATAAGCGCACACCACGAACGACACAGCGAGCGCAGTTCTGCGTCAGCCGCGCTGCACGCAAACGATGCGCGGCTGTTGATGTGCGAATGCGCGGCATGCGACGACCCGTGTGTCATCGCACCAATTCGCAGCTCTGCATCTTTAGTCTATTTTTTTTATCTATCTCTTTTTCTTTTTTTTTTTTTTTTTGCCATTCGGCTAGAGGCGAGCGAACGGCGGGAAAACGATGAACCACCCTGACCAGTTCGTGAGCCGCGACCATTCATATATCGGCGGTACGCTTTAGACAGAACGCTGGAAGAAGGTAATAATCAAAAACGTAGCATAAGTATGATAAGAAACGGCATGGCGTTGAGAGTTCTAAAGAACGACTGTACTGCAGGTTCTATTAACTTTTTTTTTTTTTTTTCAGAATTTCCTCGCTAGCATGAAATGAAACGGTCTCCTTTTTTTTTTCTTTTTTTGACATTTCGCGGCGAGGTTCATTCCGCGGAGGTTTTCTCGCTTTATTTCCAATCCCTCGTTACTTTGACTCTTTTCCTACCATCGTACTTTTATTTTATCTTGTTTCCCTTGGAGATTCTCAGCGGGGGGTCGCGATTCTGCGGTCATAGTGGTCAGATCTCCCGCGGCGGTTGTAAAGCGGCCCCGATCCCTGGATCAAAACACGCCAGGTGTCTTTAAAAGAGCGGGCATATGGCACTCTACAAATCACGCACCGCAGTCTCACATCCTCCAGCTATAAAGCCACACCTGAAGTGTGCGACCTTTGAAAAAAAAAAGAAAAAAAAAAAGGAAAGCTTTAAGTTCCTCACCCAACGAGGGTGCTTGAAGTGGCGGATAGATTTAATGCTTTCAGTTATCGAAACATGGAAAACAAACAAAGCAAGGTGAAACGGATGCGAACTGCGACAAAAGCCTTTTTCGAATGACGCCGTTACATACTTGCAGTCTTAAGGAGCTTGCAGCTGTTGCGTCTAGAAAAAAATAAATGCGTGAAAGCAAGAGAGCAAGAGATCTCGCAGCGCGGTGTTAAGCGCCGTAGAAACACGCGATTGATGACCTAAATTTACAAGCGCGATTAAAATTCACACCACAAACTTTGCACATGCATGTGTGTTCCAACGTGACGCAGGGCGCGAGGCCCACCACTGGAGACGCGGGCGCTGCAATCGCTGTGACGTGCAGGGTTGGATCACGTCATCTCACCTCGCTCTGGCGAAGGGAAGCGGACGGATGAATGCGTTGTTTTTAACCGCGATTTCGCGGCGTTTTCCGCTTTGAACAGCTTTGTTTCGCTCTCACTTTATGTGTACGGACCCCTAGAGGCTACGCAATCCGGAAAAGTGCAGTAAAGGTTATCGGCGGCATCGTACTTTTGTGCTCCGTGCGACAGTGCGCTACGTACGCGAAGGAGCCAGGCTTGAGCTTTCACTTTACCCTTACCCTGCTTTGCAACAGCATGATGCCGCTGTCACCTGTCTTTCTTTTATTATTGCTTCAAGCCCATAGGTTTAATGTGAACACCGACCACGCATGTTCACACAAAGGCATGGTGAGGAGCGTAACATTTTTTCAGAGCAGTTATTTATCATTTCGTACAGTTAGTGAAGAAGCCACCGCCGTATTTTACCGATTTCGTCGGAGTGATGTGCCACAAGAATAATAAAAACGGAGACGCGAAAGCGACTGCGGGCTGTGCGGGAGAGGGCTGGCGTACAGCGATCCAACCTTGCACGTCACAGGGATGCCTCCGCATGGTGGCGCCAAGGTATGTCCTCGCACCCAATAATCTTATAGGCGTATGTTTCGAGGCTGGCAGAGGGAGGCAGCATTTCACTATGTACCACGTGATTCGGCGGAGGTCTCCATGTCGACGTCTTCGGAGCTTATGGTGCAGCCACCGAGTCCTCGCGAAACAACGCCGAGAAGAGCTCCCGGCATACTCGATAATTACTGAGGTTTTACGTTCCAAAACCATGCCGTATGATTATGAAGCACACCGTATAGTGGGGTTTCCGGATTAATTAACGTGCCCCTAAACCTAAGTACAAGGGTTGCCTTGCATTTCCATCGCCCTAATAAAAAGCGTACTGGAAGCAGCTTGATTACAATGGCAAGCCACAAATCCACGCCCGGGGCACGCGGTGATATGCAAGTGAAATAGATTGTGGTGGCGCCATTGGAATTCTTGCGATATTTTGTTAGATTGTACTTAGATAGAGAGAGAACAAAATAGGCAGAAAGTTAACCACCACCAGGTTCACACCCAGGCTGGCTACTTTGCCCTGGGAAACTGGGAAATGGGTTATGCGCACACACACACACACACACACACACACACACACACACACACACACACACACACACACACACACACACACACACACACACACACACACACACACACACACATATATATATATATATATATATATATATATATATATATATATATATATATATATATATATATAAATATATATATATATATAAAACAAATTTTTGTGTTTGTTTCCTGACCTTTGCTTGACGCAGATGAGATTGTCGATAAGTCGTCGATTTTACAGAACAATCCACTAATCCTATAGTTCTTGGACCGTCAAATATCGTGAAAGACAAAGCTAACAATCGGAGGCAACGAACACAGCTGCCCAGGGGCGTAGCCAAGGGGGGGGGGGGTTCGGGGGGTTCAACCCCCCCCCCGAAATTTTTCAGTTTTGCTTGCGTATATATACCTGCACACATAAAAACGCACGCACGAACACACAAAGTATGGTAGAACCCCCCCCCCCCCGAAAAAAATTTCTGGCTACGCCCCTGCAGCTGCCGACTGCTCAGTGAGCCGTTGACGCAGGCCTGCAGCCAAGAAAAGGGGGGGGGGGGTGCCGCAAGGGCCCCCCTCGAACTTTTGATGGAGGGACGTATTTTACCGACTCTTTCTCAAATAGCTAAGGCCTTCAGGAAATGTACCCTTCCCCCCCCCCCCCCCCCCCCCCGAGAAAAAAGTTCTGGCTACCGGCCTGCGTTGACGTATAGGTGTTAATTATGAAAGAACCCCTGGGCAAAGGACAATGACAAGAGTTTCAATGCGAGCTATAGTTCGTATTTCATGGCAAAGCTTGGTTGTAGCGCCAGGTAACAGCGTTGCGAAATTAGGACAGGAAAGAGGCACACTAGCAGCTGAGCTTTATTTCACGTGGAACTGTCAAATATAAAGCTACGAAAAGCACCTGGCACGCGGCAAATAGCACTTTATTGCAGAATCAAACAAAGGGGTCACAAAAATAGGTAGTCTTGTCCCAAATAGGCGGGCATATGAATTTCTGCTCATGAGCCAGCGAAATGATCACTGTGAGCAAGAGCAGCTAGGATAAAGCGTACGTCTATAGTCCTCAGTGCTCTTGCGGCCACCCAGACGAAGACGCACACCATCTGCTCCTCGAGTGCCAGAAATTTGATTCAGCATGAAAGGTATTACGAGCAGGTTTGTTGCTTTTAGACAGAAGACCATTCAGTGTAAAAGAAATACTAGGTCCATGACACATAGCGGGCCTTCAAAAAAGCTTTTCTCGCGCGCCTTCAAGATGTTTTCCGAAGAATCAAATATTTTGTGGAAGTATTAATGTACATGCACTTCATAGTGATAGCAAATGTGTAACATTAATCTTGGCGTATGTTCAGAATTGTATAACGTTGTGATCGCATGTTTGACGTTCTGTGTAATCATTTGTCTTAGTCTGTTTCCCTGTGTATCTCAAGCTACACAGAATATCTGAGTTTGGACATGTACGCATGTGAACTTATTTTACCTGTTTGAACTTGTCCTCGGCTCCTTGCGACTAATGTGGTGTTCGATTGTACTGTACTTGCACATCTTGTGTTCGACTCTATAATGTATTGTGTCTTCCTTCTTACTTCTTTATTGCATAGTTCGTCTGCTAAGCGAGAAGGAGTAGTCGGTGACACCATAAAGGCACCCACCTCTCCTATTCATCATTGCAATAAAAAAAAAGGAGTGCCATTGACTCTATTTTCATTCATTCATTCATTCATTCATTCATTCATTCATTCATTCATTCATTCATTCATTCATTCATTCATTCATTCATTCATTCATTAACTCACTCATCTCAAGGACCCAGTCGTGCATTTCTATGTGGGGTGAATTAAAGGAACACTATAAATTGAAATAGCACGCGTATAAGATCTGTCATTAATGTACTTACATACTGTAAGAGTACAGCACTCCAACGCATCCAACAGCATATTCAGTCTAAGAAGAAATAATTAATCAATATCCGGGGTTTAACGTCCCAAAACCACGATATGATTATGAGGGACGCCGTAGTGGAGTGCTCCGAAAATTTCGACCACCTGGGGTTCTTTAACGTGCACCTAAATCTAAGTACACGGGCCTCAAACATTTTCGCCTCCATCGAAAATGCAGCAGCCGCGGCCGGCATTCCATCCCGCGACCTTCGGGTCAGCACTCGAGCGCCATAACCACTAGACCACCGTGGTGGGGCTAAGAAGAAATGGAGATGGCGTTAAGGTAAGTGGAACTTCAATACTTAGCGGCGGTTTCAAACTGAATATTTCTGCCGTATAGTTACAAATATTATTGTGTGCGGACGTTTCTAAACCAGCCAATTCAAGTTCGCGTTCAGCCACCTTGCAATTATTTCGCGGCTTCCAATACAGTTGATGAATTTTCGCGAATCCGACAACGGTATGATTGACTGTATACAATGGAGCTCACCAAGTTATGCAAGAGTTTGTCAGCATGGTGCCTCGCGCAAATTGATTTGTGTACCGTCCCGAGGTATACTGTAGAACACCTCGTTATGAGTGTATCTAGAAATTAATGCCACGGATGACAGGAAGGGGGACTGGAAGAGCGAGAAAATAAAAAAAAATATATAGCACGAGAAGAAGATACAACAAAGGCGGGCTCACGTGAAAACGACAGGAACAAAAATAAAAACAACAAAAATAATAAAGAAAAAGAGCAAACGGAGAAACTCCGAGCAGAGAACCACAGGTCCACAGCGAGAGCTGTGCTGAGCTCCGCACCCTCCGCGTTTCTTCGGCAATAGCGCAAAAGTGGGCGCGGTTCTCGTGGTTTCTGCAAAAAGGCTCTGGGTGTGGCACTGGCGCGCTTGTATAAATATATAGAGAAAGAGAGCCGGCGTACAACAAATAATAATAGTAATAATCAGACCGCGAGGAGCGGGAACTCAATCGACGGGCCACTCCCGGTCGCCCTTACTGCCGAGTCATTTTTGTCTCACTCGAAAAAAAAAAAAAATCCCCGATGGCCCTCATAAAGCCGACCGCGCGCGGCTCATTTTTCTAAAACAGCCGCTTGGCGCAATTTGTCTTCCGTTCAAACTGGACGTTCCATTTTGCTCCACAGAGAGACTAAAAAAATAGAGAGAGAAGGAAAGGTAAGATGGCAGTACACGCACCAACGCAATGAGCAAATTGCTATCAACCCCACTATGTGTATACAGCACGACTAGTTGGGCGAAAACAAACCTCTCGGCACCTTCCGCGCCCCTCCCACCGATTACGTCGTCACCGGGTCTCGTTTGTTTCAGCATTTGTCCGCGCTGCGCTTTCATACATATTCGTCCATTTCGCTCACCGCCACCACTCCACCCCCCTCCCTCAATTTCCATACCGTTTGTGGTTACATTCGACGAAAGGAGGAAGGGGGGGGAGTTGAATTGCAGGGCGGTTTTCGGGGCCGCTATAGTGTTTCGATTACCGGCGGCGGCGTCACCCCCGCGCTATTGTCGTTGTTGTGTTTCCAGGACAGCGCGCTTTGTTGTGACTGGACCCAGACGCGTGCCTGACACTGCCGCTTGCTAGAGCGCCTGTATACTTATGCGTGGTGCGTATAGTGGCGGGTGTTAAAAGAGCACAGCTCGATCGATGTTCAAGCCACTCATGACACTCGCTCACGTGCAGGGCAGTTACGTGCTTTGACGCGTCGCCCCCTACCCCTCCCATCACAATAAGCAAACGCCTCTCTAACCGTAACAAAGGGGAAAAAAAGAGCAGGAATCGAAATGATTGTTTGTGAAGCGCTTCAGGGCGAGTTTTGAAGTGATTAAAGTTAGAGGGCGGTTCTTTCGCAATAATGACGGCGGATTTCAAAGTCGATGAAACAGGAAAGGGAGGTGCATTTGCCTGGATATTCCCGCGTATGCGCGCGTCGCGAACACACGTGTGTGTATACACGTAAAGAAACGATGGCTCGCGTGCTGGCGGGAGCAGATGCTTTTCGGGACAATTTCCGGAGCAACCGAAAAGGTGGGGAGGGGGGACGCGCGAGATGTGCAAAGAAGGCAGTGCGCAGACCGTCCGGTCGGCCAGGGTCGGGACTCTAATCCACACGCGGGGTAGCAGCAAACAGTCGAGAGATTTATTGCGCAGCGCGCGGTGCGACGACGTCTGTGTCGCCGGGCCACCGATGTGCGCGTTTTTTGTAATGAACGGACCCGGAGGGGTCAGCCTCGCCCCCGGCACGCTAATGTGCCGAAGGGAGGAGCACCGCAGTGCACGCATGGGGGAAGCTGCGTGCGGTCTATTAAAATCGCACGGGTCATACGCGCTACCGCGTTCGGGAAAGTGCGAAAGCGGGGAACGCCCTAATTTTTGGAGGCTTCTTGATTCTTTTTTCTGTATCTCCCGCGTGATTGTTTGGAAACTAAGCACTAAGCATGAGTAAACAAAAGTTGTAGTACGAGCCTCGTTCGTGCGAACGCATATAGGAGGGCGAGAAAGAAAGTCCATTTGTGGAGCTCTGTCGTTTTGGCTCGTCGCTTATTTGCTGCTTCTGCTGATTTGGGACGGAACTGACATGACAGATATGCGGCGGCACTTCCGCTCATAGGAGAGACTCTAACCTCTATAGTCCCTCCTTGGATGCTTATGTTTCGCGATTTTTTTTATTTTCTACGACGCTTAATCACTTTTACACTATACATGTATGAACTTGAGTTACACCTCTGAGCAAAATGCTACAAGCTTTAGGTTCTATATTTTAGACATTGTGTTTTTGAGCACGCTTTAGAACAAAAGTTTCGGTCTTTACTAGTTGCCTCAGAGTTTGAGATTCACGCCTTCTGTACCTGCAGGCGTTAGTGAGTTTTTCTTTGTCTAAGAATACCCTGACTGTTAGATGGTGAAAGAGATAGGGGCGAATTCACAGAGCGTTCGCAAGTGTTTATTTTTTTTTTTTGCCACAATGTCAGCCAGATTTGCTAATCAATATATCCAGCATCAGCACTGGCAAATTTTTCTCTTTATGAACATTTATACAGCGCGATACGTTTTTATGAATACTGGCCTTGATTCAATCAACTGCGTAAATATACAGATTTTCGCTTAAAGAACAGAGGCGTCACGCAGCAATGGGTGGCCTTGTCTTGTGCCTATGTGGGCCCATATTCAAAGAACGTTCTTACGCCAATATTCTGCGACTGGAAGGCATCCTTTCAAAGCGTGCGAAGCTTACGACGGGGAAACCACGATCAGTTGGTGTCCCATATCAATGAAAATTGTCATCGCGCTTCTAATGGGGTTATGACATAATTCTATGGTGATTACCGGAACATTGCGGTATCCGTGATAACCACCTCACCGATGACGCTGCCCGATGTACCCACGATGGAGCGCCCACTCCTCGTACCCTTATCAAGAGTAGACGCTGCAAGAAAGCTTCGCCACATCGCGTATTATGCCACACTAACGCAATGGAATTCTCCGCTAAACTCTAACTGTCGTTTGTGCAACCTCGATTCACTATTACAACTGCAAATGCCAACAAACATATCTCGACGTGACGCTATACAATGCCGTGTCGGCTGTGGGTCGGTGTAGCATTCACTAATTCTAAAACTACAGCATCGGTATGGCGGATTCACAAATGTGCGATAATTGCAACAGTGAAGAGGCTATAGATCACCTCTTGTGCCG
The DNA here is from genome assembly GCF_013339695.2 of Rhipicephalus sanguineus. Taxonomy (NCBI): domain Eukaryota; kingdom Metazoa; phylum Arthropoda; class Arachnida; order Ixodida; family Ixodidae; genus Rhipicephalus; species Rhipicephalus sanguineus. The sequence continues at coordinate 334,986,074 of NC_051176.1, forward strand.
CTGTTCCCAATTTGACCAACATCGCCGCACCCTCCAACGTGCCTTGAGAAGACTTGATGATTGACCTTTTACCGAAGAAAAGGTCTCACAGCTCGTCAGATCAAAAAGCAACACGAGCCCTCCTGCAGGTCTTGAAGGCAACCGAATTAAATGACCGCCTGTGAAACGCTGAACTGCGCGCGTGTGTTCTGACATGTGCTCACTGATGCTATTTCTCTTTCTCCTTCTCACTCTCTTTTATCCCCTCATTCCCCTCAGTACAGGGTAGCAAACTGAACATAGTCTAGATAACGGCCCTGCCTTTCCTGTATTTCCTCTCTCTCTTTACGGCAGTTAAGTTCGCAATATGTAACAAAAAAACCATGAAAGAGCGACAGCGAACATATCATTAGCGAGGGCCCCCGACCAATCAGAAAACGTTCTTTAAAAAGTTGGTATTTCGACCCCACTTCACTCTCGTGCAAAATAATTCACATGAGGTCACGTGCCCGACGCTTTAAAAGAAGTGTGTTTACCTGCGACAAGCGTTTAATATCCTTAATTAGTTTGGATGAAATAAGGATGAGGTGACGGAAAGTTGCAATGCTCATAGAGCGGGGCAGTGTGATTTGCTGCTTGGAAGACCGAGGATGGCCTGAGAAGGAGTCGCACGGTCGCCTATGCATTCACCTAAGACGACTCCTACACTCTTAATCAGGTCCCGCTTAAAGTGCTAGATATAGCCAGGAAACCAGACATTTTTCGTCTAGTTTCCTGGATATAGCCAGCATTTAGCCAGGACCATGATCAAGAGTGTAGGCGAAAATTATGTTCTTCTTCTTCCTTCTCACCTTCTTTTTCTTCTCAGTCGATTGTATTGAGCGAGTGTGTGTGTGTGTACCATTAACAATGGAGAAACAAAACAAACAAAGCCAGGAAGGTACGCAAGGCCAAACAAAAGTAGATGCGAAACACGTGGTCAGTAAAAAGCTAGTGCGAAGGCATGCGCTCAAGAAAATGTACCACCTTCTTTGCGAAGGAAAGTGAGGGCCTGCTGACACAACGATCACCAAGCCTCTGAATTTCGGCTGCTTCTGTAACTTCGCGAACAAGTCGATCGCCATATGCCTGCCTATGACAGTGCGCCCTCCAAAAAGCTGGGTGCAGCCACAATCACAGCTATACATCGCTAGATGACTGCACACGGCCGTGGACAAGTTCTGTTAGTGCTCTCTGAGCCGGACATCGACACCTATACCAGTCTGTCTTTCATAATGCCTGCCGCATGACAGTGGCGTAGAGTACAAGACTCCTTGCGCACACGGCACAAACGGGTGACGGTTCTTCGTTTCGCATACTTCCAGGGGGAGCGTTCACCGCTATGCACAACCTGGAGACCTTCTCAGGCATGGGGTTTCCTATACGATATTTCCCAGAGAAAACTGTGGCGCAGCGATCGTTCAGCCACCATGGGGATGATGGGGTAGTACACGGATCTGCCTAGTCTTCGTGCTTGTGGCTTCGAATGCCCTTGTGGCTTTGTTTATTGTTGTGTCTCGGCTTTGTTTGGAATAAAAGACTGGCTCGTTGTGAATCTCGTGGGCTTATTTGAATTGTTGAGCCTAAAAGGGTCAAAGTGGTGAAGTGGGACTGCTGAACTTTTGCGGAACTTCCTGAACTTCGTCTTGCGACAAAGCGTCTGCAGGCTACACGGCCTGCCGTGTACCACCCACCATTCCCATGCTGGGTGAAGAGCCATGCGTTGCAGATCCCATAGACACTAGCGCCAGATTTGCCTCTAGTGTACTATTATGGAACTCTATGTTCCTAGGGGCTGAAAAGGCCACCCTGATATCACAGCGCTGTGCTGTCCTTTAAACCTTTACAGCAAAATTGTATATGGCAGAGCATTAGTCCGTTTATCTGTGCGTGTGCAGAAACCACTCTCTTCTGAGCGCCCTGTAAGAAGTAGTGGAAAAACTAATGTGTATTAAAGCATAAAAGTGGAACCCCATGAGCCCTTTATGCAGTGGCGGAAGAAACAATGCATTAGCATGTGGAAAAAATTTCGTTACCGGCGCTGGCGTTTGGACCGTTGTCCCCGCGCTCTGAAGGCAAGTGTCTTAAACACAAGGCAACACACCCACGCTTTCAAAATGTTAATGTATCTTAACGATAGGACTGTCTTGTATTCAAACAATAATTAAAATAATAAGAAAGGCCGTAGAACCTTCATATTTTGTTATAACGCAGCTTATATTGCCCTCGAAAAACATTTTTTTCTCAGCGCTGCGATTGTGTTTAGAAGTGAAGCAGACTTTAAGGCGACTCGTTCTATTCAAATTAATAATGAAATAATAAAAAATGATAAAAAAAGAGCTGTCATAGATTTTGATAGAACACAGCTTACATTGCCCCTGGAAAAATGTCTTCCCAGCAGTGCATTTGTGGTAAAAGATCTACCAATTGTCGCACCGCCTTCGGTGGTCCACCACCTTCACGGAGTGGGATGGCCGATAATGTTTTTTTTTATTCAGGTTGTGGGACAACCTGGGCATGTAAGGCACCACCACGGTTCTTCTTCCTTGAGCATGTACCTGATCCTGAACTCTTTCGGCATCTTTCATGCCTCGAAGCATGCATTCCGCCACTGCCAATAGCACGTGTGAACGGCACCCTGCAGTATACATATACCGTTCAGGCAGTGGCGAAATGCATGCTCCGAGGCATAAAAGATGTGTTGTACTGCAGTCAGGTGAGAGCATTCGGCGAATTTTTAACAGTAATTACTTACTCACAAGGTCCCTTATACCTAAGACGACTTGAAGGCGAAAGCCATCTTCTTTTCCTTCTCATTCGATGTATTGATCCTGCCCCGTCACCCTCCGAAAGCTTTCTGCACCTAACGTGGTTTTGCACTGCCTCCAGGATCGGAGGCACTTCACCTGGTTTCGCATTGCCTCCGTGATCGGCTCACTTTTGACCAAGCTACGATGTTATATGATGACGCCATAACGTGACGTTACGCCTCTTGACGGCACAGTGCCGTTATGATGACGTCATAGTGACGTCACAAATTTTGGCGATCTTTGACGTCATGATGACGTCATATGGTGACGTATTCACGTGATTATTTTTTTGTATCACTCATCCCCGCCGCCGCTGGACGGGGACGCCGCTTACGCGGGACGCCGACTCCGACGGTCAGTTTTCGCATTTGATGAGGCATCTAAGGCTTTCGCCTTAATAAATAAATTGTAGATGTATATCATCAACGTTGTATAAAACTCACCGTAGAATAATGACCGAAAACAGCTGTGTAGTGCACGTACTGTCTCTCTCTCTCTCTCTCCGACTTCCCCGCTCTCACGTGCTTTTTTCGCGTTTCTTTCCTTTATTTAGACAAGGACGGAGGGAGCCCTTGGGCGCAACCTTAAAAGGTTAAAAATGTGCCGACGATGCTGAACCCCATGTCGTCATTAAAAAGGCACACAAGAGGCGTTCATAAATTCGACCACTCGCTGCCCTAATAGCGTCGCTTAAAGTTAATCTTCACAGAGAGAGGCACTTGCAACAGCACTAATGCGTTTAGAAGAGAAAAATATAACTGCGAAGTGCCCTTTATATATTTCTCAAGGAGCCCTCGGTCCAGTCCCTGGACTTTCTTTCTTTCTTTCTTTCTTTCTTCTTTCTTTCTTCTTTCTTTCTTTCTTTCTTTCTTTCTTTCTTTCTTTCTTTCTTTCTTTCTTTCTTTCTTTCTTTCTTTCTTTCTTTCTTTCTTTCTTTCTTTCTTTCTTTCTTTCCAGTAAATACCGATTGCGGCGCAGCATTCGTGTTTATATAGCGGTGGGATTCGCACACACCCGCGAGGAACGACGAAGTCTCGCGCTCTTTCCCAAATCGCCAATAAATAAACCGCATTCTGTTATTGATTTCCTTCTCTCATCTCGGGCGTCGTACACACGGCGAGCGTACGCGCGTTTTTCGTGCGCCCAAATGCACTGTGCACTTGCCTATAGGAGGCACGACCGGGGGCTGCACCAAACTCGACGCAAGAAATAAAAAATAAAGCTCGACGACTACACGCTCGTGTTTGCAATTAAACCTCTCCCTTCCTTCTCGCGCGGTGCGGCGTTCCGTGCTCTTCGCGGCTCCGACCCACGCTAGCAGATCGTCGCTCTCGCCCTCTCCCACGCACTCTCTATTCATTAGAGAGGAAAGGACGCAATCACGACGGAAAACGCGGCGAAAACAGCGCCGGTCCGTCGTCGAGTTTAAAACGAGGAGACGCGGTACCGGCGGTCACGCCATTCATTATTACCACGTATACGCGCGTGTTGTAGACTTGCTTATAAATCGAAAGCGGTGGAAAGGGAAAAGGGGGGGGGGGTTTGTGCAGGAATGGCTGGGGCAGGCAGATGCATCAAAACCCCCCCTCGCCCTTTTTCCCCCTCTCCTGCATGTACTGCAACGACGCTGCCCTGTTTGCTCGCCATGTACGCACGTAATAGACTTTCATGCGGCGGTGAATCTTCTCTCGGCCCTCCCCCCGAGCCGCCGTTCAACTTCCCTTAAGCGCCGAGCAAAGAAGGCTAATTGAGACGGGCCCTTTTCAGCCGCCGCGCTCTCTCTACTACATGCGAGCGCTGGCAACAGACGTGGCACAGACACACGTGACGGAGACCCGCCGTGTGTATGCAGTATACATACGCACAGCAGCGCCGCGGTACACAACAAAACACGCACGCGCGCGCGCTCAACGCTGGCCGCGCGTAGACAGCGCCAGTCATATATCTTCGGACCGTTTTCCACGCCGCCGAGGGAGTCGGAGCGAGTGAGCAACAGCCTAGGTCCAGGGAGCGGAACGGAGAAGAAAATTGAGTTTTGGCTTCGGAAAACGAACTCTGCGTCGTGCGCAGCGCGCGGCCGCAGCCCTGAAAATGTGCGCGACGAGCCGCGCGCCGTTGGCTGTCTGTCCATTGGCTCGAGCACGTTGTGATATGCTTCGGGGGGCCTCCGTTGATTGCTTCGCATTTTTTCGTTGGTGCCATCACGGTGCGGTCTGGTTAGTGGTAACTAAGCGAATAGCCGCGGAGCCTTGGCGTATGCCATCCCGCCTGGATAAGAGCTCTCAACGGTCACCTTCTGCCCACGTGCGCCTCGCTTGTGACTATTCGAGTCATAAGTGAGGTGCAGGATTCCGAGAGAAATCCAGTTCTAAGGAGAATTCATACTCAGATATAAGCCCGTGCTGTTGCTGCTGAATGGGACACTCAAGTGTCTGTTGAATGTATCAGATGAAGAAAGGAAGAGAGAGGAAAGGCAGGGATGTTAATTAGTCCAGAATAACTGGTCTGCTACTGTACACTGGCGAAAGGGATGGGGGAGCTTGAAAGTTAGGAGAGTAAAGCAAGTGAGAGAGGCAGACACATAGAGAGAAAGAGAGGAAGGGAGCACACACGCAACATCGCAGTCCGTCAGTCTTGTGCGGTGTGACCTCACTATAGATCAGTCTACTATAACCGCGTGTGCAAGTCTGCTGTCTTTAACAATTTTAATAGTGTCTTCGTTACCTTCATCTGCCACGTCTTTTCAGGACGAGGTTCGAAAATAGTTGCTGCCGATATGGGTCTGTGCCCTGTGGTCAAGGCGATAGAGAGCGATTGAACTAACTGTTGAACGAGTGGAACTGACAATTCAAATAATTACAGAAAATTATTTGTATGACACGACACTCAAGGTGGGGCAGTGTGATTGCAGTGACAGAGGTGGCGAAGCGTCTATAGGTCGGTTGCGAAGTGCTTCGGCCAAAACATATAAGCTGACAAGTGAATGATCGTGAGCCCCCTGTTTAGACGGCCCGGTCACTCGCATGTCGATACGTCACCTATCAGCATTTTTCTTTGTCACCGTTAAAGTGGAGATGATTTTCCCTGTTTCCTTGTGTTGGATTGCGTAACGATGGGAGGCGGTCAAGCTCAGTGCGACGTTACAGGGTTTCGGTGAACGTGAGCATGACCTTCGATACTGTCGAATCACCGCATGCCGTTTTTCGCGTGGTGAGCGCCAGGGGCGTAGCCAGAAATGTTTTTCGGGGGGGGGGGGGGGCGCACCTCCTTGATCTGAAGTGGGGTGACGCAGGGAAATGTTATCGAGTGTCATTTTGAGCTCTGTATGCCAAGGCAAAAAAAGATTTCGGGGGGGGGGGGTGCACGGGCCCGGTGTGCACCCCCCCCCCCTGGCTACACCACTGGTGAGCGCTACACATGGAATCATCGTTGATGTAGCCTAGGGTCGTCGATTCTCTTCCCTGTCGCGATAGAAGTAATGAAAGATTTAGCAGGATCTAAACTTCAGGAAAGGCATAGTATACGTAACTGCCCCGCACAATCCTGAGCAGAAAATTAACGTGGCGGCCTTTTCGCGTGCACGTTCGTCTGAGAGAGAGAGAGAGAGAGAAAGAGAGGCTATTTATGGAAAGCAGGAGAGAGGTACCTGACGTCATGTCTATAGCATGCTAGTCCAGGTGAATGCGATCATAAATTCACATAAAAATAATATTAATGCTAAAATCGTTATTATGACTTCTGAGATTTTACGTGCCAAAACCACGGTAAGACCTCGAGAAGGTGACGTTTTCTCTTCTCTCTCCTCTATTTTCTTTCAGCCCCCCCCCCCCCCCCCCCCAATCACCGTGCTGTAATTAAAGTTGCCAACGTTATCTTATTTTATATACGGCACAGCATTGGGCTGCTGCCCACCGGACTTTGCCACTTTGAACTCATGGACATAACGTGTAATGTGCGCTTGGACAGTTTTCACAGAAGAAAAAGGCTCTTGCGGCTTTTCGGTTCTTAATTCCCTTCAATTCGGCGCAAACGAAACAAACGTTTAGATTTTCCCGCGTTGACACGTGCACCTTCTGAGCTGACTGCAAAACAACTAGCCACACGTTACGCACACACGATCGATTCATGTGGTTTAATGAGCCCACGTCAACATATGCTGTGACAATGAGATATGCGTCGCTAGAGGGCTCCTGATACATTTTCATCACATGGGTTCTTTCACGTGCTCTTTGTTGAGCTACCCAAGAAATGCAGCTGCCGCGGCAATCGAACCGGCGACCGTGCGCTCAGCAGCAACGTATGCTATACACAGACCGAGCCACTTCGGCTGATATACCATACCCACGCACGCACTGTTGTATTGAAAAGCTGAGTTCGAGTTTCATGTAGGGAAAATGTAGCTGCAATGACACGTCACGTTAAGAGCCCCCCTTGAAGAATGGAAGCTTTTAAGTATAAGGATTGGTTCGGACATATTAGGTGATTTCATAGTCTTAACGTCCATGGAGTTGTGAAAGGCCACGGGATCGAATTTTCGATGGAGGCGAAAATCGTTGAGGCCCACGTACTTAGATTTAGGAGCACGTTAAAGAACCCCTGGTGGTTGAAATTTCCGGAGCCCTCCACTACAGCGTCTCTCATAATCATATTGTGGTTTTGGGACGTTAAACCCCAACAATGATTATTAAATCTCGAGTTGCGAAGGCGCAATCCTTCGGCTGTTAGCAATGCGTTAGTGACGGGCTCACGACAAACACCGAGAGATTTAGCTTTTGGAACACTGAACGCCCCACAATGCGGACGCTTCTGAATAAAGAGAGGACAAGGGTACCAATTTGGAATTGTCGGTTCATTGTAAAATGGCTTGTAGCATAGCGCAGGACAAAAGGTGAAGTGACGTTTGTGTCCGTTTGTGACTTCATATTTTGTCCTCGTCTCTTCCTGAGCTATGCTACAAGCCATTTTATGCTCCTGAATTCTCTACTTCCTTCACAATGTGACCGCTAGGGCCTCCTACCGCGTCAGTGACTCCTGCAGTAAGACCAGCAAGACGCGATAGCTGCAAAGTTCCACAGAAAGCAATGGGTTGATGCATCCGATAAAGGTCATGCCCATTTTGTTGCATCGTTGGCAATTGATTTGCACGGATTGCACTTCTCGCATTGCTTTAAACCGGCTTTTCTGAACTAAGGTTTGAACTTGTTTGAAAGTCAGCTTTCGAACGAAACACCTGCCACATGGTTACTCCGCTGAGAACCTGCAGTACGCGTCAGAAAAGAACGACGTATTTGTGAGCCGAACCAACGACGACCAACGGTATAAACGACGGTCGTTTATGTGTGCTGTTTGATTCATAATGCTACACCAACCAAATTCTCAATATTGCAACATGTGTTTGTCTGGCTCTTCTTGTTGGTTTTAACTTCGTCATAGTACCAAAGACACACAAGACAAGACACACAAGACCCACACTACACAAAGACACACAAGACTCCGTCTTTATTGTCTTTGTGTGTTTCTGGTGGATACCGTGAAATCCCGCAATAGGACCCACCTATAGAAAGACAAGACAGGAGAGACGGAGTTCTTGTCTGGTGAAGTCGTGCTAATTCCGGCGATCTTGTGTGGCATGTCCTTCCGTTTTTCGGTTGTTTGTCAGTGTGGAACTCCCCACATGAACAGTCGCCAATGTTCTGAATTTCTTGCTATAATTAACTTATTGTCATTTAAAATTGCGTTTGCCACGATCAAAATAAAATATTATTTTTATTTATTTATTTTTTATCTAGATAATACTACAGGCCCACCAGGAGGCCCTAGCCGGAGTGGATACAAATACATTCAACTAATACAGTGCACATGCAGTGCAGTTAGATCAATACAAGGACGTGAAGTACTATAACAACAACAACAAGACCAACAAATAAGGTAAAAGTCTGATAACGGAACAGAAACTAAAATAGGGTGCTTACACACACCTATGAGCTTTACAATAAATACCAACACAGCAGCATACTACAACTCTGCCTTCGAAGCGCCCGTATGTTACATTAGGTTATGCAAACATACTAGTATAATATGAGCCAAATGCTACAACAAAAGTAAGGTACTAATACTACCATCATAAATGAAAAATTGGGGTCGCATATGAAGACAGTAACAAGGTACCAAGAAAGCACAAAGGTACTAACGTAAGGTACCAAGAGAGCAGAAGAAGGATAGCACTGCGTCCTATGTAACCATTTGCTGGATTGTCTCAGCGCTGTGTAACCATACCGATGAAAAAACGTTCCACTCATTCACCGCCCATGGAAAAAAAAATGAAAATTTGAACGCATTAGTTCTGGAGCTGAAAGGTGCAAGGTGCTCACTTTGGCGATGCCTTGTTTCTCGGGTTAAGAGGGGCGATATATAATCACCTGGATATAAAGCTAGCTTTCTGTGTTGCACCTGAAGAAAAAAACTTCAATCTGTGTGTCTTGGGCCGAAGCTGCAATGTTTGAATACCGCGTTGAGTCAATAAGATAGGCTGGGGAGTCAGTCTCCCGATGCTTTTAATAAATAAAGCTTTCCGCTGAATCCTCTCGAGTGCATCGACGTTAAGTATTCCGCGACAAGCCAGCGCCACCAGCAATGAAACACAACGACCCGAATACACGTTTGACTCACGCCAGGGAACTTCCTGCAGAGGCACACTCAAAGTTGATATCTCTGACGCCGAGACGATACCATGTTATAGGAGCGTGACAAATGATACGCGTCTACCTGGTGGCGGGAAGCCTGTCAGGCACGTCACTCCATCGTGTGTCTTCCCGACAGAGTGGCGTTTGTTTCAGGCCTTTTTCTTTATGGGAGTGGTCGGGGCGTCCGTAATGAGGGTTGCTGTTTCCTGTTGGTATTCTGTTTTCCCTTCGTGCAACTCTCTTCATCATCTCGCGCTCCGTGACTCGGCTATCTCGCTCGTCCCAATCGGCTCCGCAGAAGCTTCTTTGCCGAGGACACACCTTCACATACACACACACACACACACACACACACACACACACACACACACACACACACACACACACACACACACACACACACACACACACACACACACACACACACACACACACACACACACACACACACACACACACACACACACATACATACATACATACATACATACATACATACATACATACATACATACATACATACATACATACATACATACATACATACATACATACATACATACATACATACATCGAACTGCTTAGCCGTTCTTGTACGGAGAGCTTATTATAAAGTAAACGCGCTCGCAAGGCCCCAGGTGAGTCAGTGCTGCTGGGGAAACTAATTACGATAATGCTCGTCTCTGGCGACCTCTAATCACGCGCCGGCTGATATAGAAATCACGCCCCATCGTTGGCCAACGAAACTGGGCGCCGCGCGCACGCGGGGCTGCCGCGCAGCAATAATCATAATGATGGGAAGAGCGGCGGCCGTGCAGCTTGCGCCTCTTCGCGTGATTGACAGCTGCGTAGCGGCGCGTACGCACATGCCCTCGAGAAACATTCCGTAAAAAGAAAACAGTACGAGCAAGTTAAGAAGATAAAGAGGGAAAATAATGGAAGGGCCAGATACGGGGGATAAGGAAACAAGGGCGGGTCCTGCCCGTCAGGTCGTCGCGGGGTCGCAACGAGAACGCGGGGGTCCGCACGCGATATGGAACACAAGCACCGGCATCCTTTCGTCCCCGACGTGTACGTGTATAGTACGGTGAGGAAACGCTTGGGGCGTTCTCGGCGCTCGCATCGCAGTTCCTGCGTTTCGTATTACTTAAATATATATATATATATATATATATATATTCGATAACACCGAGTGGTCCGCTGGATGAATTATAGAAGAGGTCAGTTTCTGCGGAATTATTTGTTTTTTTTTTTTTAGTGTATACATTGACACCGCCCGGTTGAAGGCGCGCAAGTTGGATTTTTTCTTGTTCTTCCGTGATGGAGACGCCTGTTTAGCAGGCATTATTAAATGCGAAGCATTTCTTCGCGAACCCAAGACACTTTGAGTATCTATCTATCTATCTATCTATCTATCTATCTATCTATCTATCTATCTATCTATCTATCTATCTATCTATCTATCTATCTATCTATCTATCTATCTATCTATCTATCTATCTATCTATCTATCTATCTATCTATCTATCTATCTATCTATCTATCTGGTGTTCGCTCTCGGTTAGGTGGTGTAACATCTCTGCAGTCTCAGAAACCAATTGTTCGCGCGGACCGCGCCGTAAAGTCGACACTAGAGACAGCAGAGCCACTTTGGAGTCGCAGAGAATTGTCCACCTATTATCAGTTTGGTCATTAATGAAGAAAAAAAAGAGCGTCGCAGGCATGCGCAGGTATGTGCCTTACTGTATAGCCTCTTCCGTATTACTGCTTCTTCCCTTGATAGTCTTCTGTTTGGTCCTGGGTAGAGCTACCGTTCCGTCGCGCTGTGTTCCAAGTAGTCCGTACGCCTGTTGTGAATTATTCCTTCCATATATTCAGGAGGACGCTGTCCATGCGGGGTTGCCAGGTGTACGCGATCTCAGGCTGCGGCGGAGGTCGCTCGGTTCCCCGCCAAGGACGTACGATCCCCTTGTCCAACTGGCGTACGTTTCTTAGATGTGCGTATTCCTGAGCAGGTTAAGTGGGGAATGAATAATCCTTCGCATCTTGTACCTTCTGCAGGCTTCTGGCGAATCCGTGATGAGAATGATAGATGTCCTCTTGCGTGTTGTGACAGCGAGAACGATAGCCAGTTCATCCGTTGGTGTAGTGTATATAGCCCACATGGATCCTCCTTACCAATTCTGGAAAAAAAAGAGAGAAAGAAAATCTGCGCGCCTGGACGAAGCATGGCGGAATGGCTTATTATAAGATACATGCTATACATATTCAATACTGACAACAATGAACAAGAAAAATCCTCGTACATACTGCTAAATTATTGCGGTTGGCCACACTACCTTCCGCTGGAATGCGCTGCACGTGCCAGAGAAACAGCGTGACACAGCTATTCGCAAGAGGAGATACCCCTAATTCGAATTCGTTCTCGCAGTCTCACAGTTTCGGGTCTCTTGTGTACACGTCGGGATTCCCGCGCGAGACATCCATCGTAGCGGCTTGACTCGTAAAGAGACAAAGGCGATACCCTATACAAGTACTTGTATAAGCTCCTGTGTAAGTATGTACATAATGCGCGGGCTGAGAAAACAAGCGCGCGCACACACACGCACACACACACAGCTCGCGGCACGCCGGCATGTGAGATACGCAAGGACAGCGCGAGTCGACTGTCGCGCGACTCGCTCATTATTATTATTATTTCGAGCAAGAAATGCGGGGCACGTCTGCGGTTCTATACGACCGCGCTTTAACGCGAAACGAGATACCAGATAAGCACGGCGGCGTCACGCCGCCCGTTGAGCCGCCGAGAAAATGAAACCAAACACAAGGCAGGCTAAGGGTGTCAGGGACACACATGGCTGTTCTCGTCGGGAGACGTCGTGTATGTGACTTCGCGCAGATGGAGGCCCCGCGCGCTCGGTGACCTCTGGACGACTGCCGCAGGTGCGTGAGCGAGCGTCTGAAGCTGTGTTACTCCTATTCGGTGGGCATGCAGCGGGTATGAGGAGCGGTGTTGTCTAGAAGGCCATTGAATGTACGCCTGCGTGTGAAAAATAGAGAGATATATATAGATATAAAACGTAACCGTGACAAAGACAGAAAGAAAGAAGAACATTAAATAAGTCAGTTCTGTGAGAAAATAAGGAGAGCGAGAGATAAAAGGAAAAAAAAACTAATTTAATGCTGTGGTAATGGCACGAACAAGGCAAGGACCGTTGCAGTTCCCATAGGGCTCACCGAGATGTGTGGAGACACAATCACATCGAATTAATGAAAGAGAGAGAGAGAGAGATAATAGAATGCCTGACGTGGTTTCTGGCACGCACCAGCAAAATACTGGAGTCCGACAACAGTTCTGCCATAGATAACGTACGGCCTTCGCTGTCTGCTGTGTTGTCAGATGTACGCTACAGGAAGGACGGCGCCCTCATTGAAGAGTACGTCCAGGAAAAGACAAAAAAAAAAGACAAGCGCTAAGCCCGCGTCGCTTACTGATACGTTTGGGCTACCAGTATAGTACCACGTTACGTCAGAGTTCGAAGCGTTCAGAACCCTTCTGTTGTCGAGGAGGCCGTTGGTACAAGGTGCATGCACAAGAGATTAGGGCGCTTCACAGGAGATTAGGACGATTCCCGCCATAAAACCGGCGCAAACACTCAATGGCTTCCTGCTGTATACAACTGATAATCACGAGGTCGCATTGTTTCTTTGCAGTGCTCAATAGCGCACTAGAAGAGACACTCTATCCCATCAGTTCGAGAGGCTGCAAGCTTTCCGCACATGTTCCCTCGAGGCGGTCACGCCATTAGGTAAGGTAAGGATAATGAATTTCTAAGCCCATGTTTCTTAGAATTCATAACGGCTCGCTCTTGAATGCCCACAAGTAAACATAAAAATTCAAGCGCCGGAATTGCCAGCAAAGCCTGAGAAACAGATACAACTGTGCGTGAAGTATGCTTTAAAGTGGTCATGAACTGCTTGGTCAAGTAATCATGAAATGACCTCAGAATCGGAGTTTATTGCCTCTTGAACCAATTGCCGCAAAAGTTTCTCGAATACGTCAAGAACGAGCAGAGTTACAGGGATTTCTCACCGCTTTCTCTCTTCTCTCGTCTGATGAGCGCGCTGGAAGCTAAGCAGGGAGGGATGGCACGAGTGAAAGAAGTTACGTCAGCGCGCGTCATACCTTGAGCGCGCGTGATGAAACGTGATCGCTATCTCCCGTTGCGCTTCCTGGGCGCGCAAGTCTGGCTACTATGTATTGTCAGCAGACTATGGGGCGCGGCTCCGGCAGGTGGCGGCACCACTTGGTAAGAAGCGCCTGTGATTCAAACGCCGCTCTTGATTTAGGTCGGCTATTAGCCAATAGCATGCTATCTGTCGTTTGACGCCAAACAGCAGGCACCGGCAGCTCCGAAGAGAGTGAGGACAGGCCTCTGTATGAAAAGAAGGTGCCTGGGAAAACAGCCACTTCTCACTCCGCATCTAAACTCTCCTCGCTGCGCACGACTGCAAGATTTGGCTGAGCTGTTCATGTCAGTGTATGCTTTCCGCAGAATGTTTTTCTTTACCAAACCCGAGGGTTGGTTCATGACCCCTTTAAAAAAAGTGAGGGTTGGGGCACAGATCGAGAAGGTGTGAACTTAACGAAAAAATAAATATTTGACCACCTTGATGGCGTCAACTGATGCGCTGTATGGGAGAAGACACAGGAAACTAACATGAATGATGACGAACAGTGCATTGTTTCGTAGTTTAGTAGACCACTGGGTGACACGTGTCCATACAGCTCCGTTCCAGTGATCAAGGTAGATGCATTATATGGACATTTCTCCACGCCGTCAATAGGAATGTTCCCGCCCCTTATTGTAAGCCGGCTTCCGCTACAGTGCCGCGGCGAGCTATTACCGTTGGATAGATAATAGGAGCTGCCACAAAACGCTGCTCCAATTCATACACAGCACAGGCCTTGCAGCACACATATTTTACATAAACACCAAACATTATGCTTTAAGGGAAGTCCGTATCGCAATAAAAAAAAATATTGGCGAAGCTTGCACTAAGCACTAAGCCGCGCAAGCCTTGAAACAGCGAAACTGGACGATTCTGAAGACTAATCTGGTTGCTTCTAAGTTGTTTCTATATTGTTGCTAGGCTTTAGCTCGGTGATGCTGGGTTGTTTCTACGTTGATTCCCAGCGCAGAGAGGTTCGAGTTAAACCACACACAGTCACAGATACGACACGGATGCCCAAACTCCAGATACAGAAACTCACGCTGAAAGCAAGCGTTCGCACCTCTCATACAGTCACAGAACGAGATGGATGTCCAACCAGAGACAAGCTCGCACTGAAACCAAGCGTTCGCACCTCTCATAGATCTATGGGCACGTCGTCGTTGGCGTAGGCCTTCCGTGGCTTCGGGGTCTTCTCGGAGCCGCCGTTACCTTTCCCGTTCCCTGGTGTTGGGCTAACTTTTGCCTTCTTCCTTTTTAGTGGACCAGTGGGGAGTAGTGCGATTTGCCTAATTTATACCCGTTCATGATTATGATAGTTTTCTGATAGGTCGCACAAATTTCTGTGGCACATACCCGTTTGTTGGGCTAACTGTTGTCTTCTTCATTTTTAGTGGACCAGTAGTGAGCCGTAGCATTTACCCAATCTCTGTGGCAGATACCCGTTTATTTTCCGAGATAGGGTCGGACACATTACGGCTAGCTTGAAAAGCTTCTCTGTTAAAGCGTGTGTACTGGATTACATGGCGCTGCGAGGTCAGTTTAATTCGGCGAAAGCAATGAAGCAGACCCCCTGCCCACGCACTGTCTAGGTACGTTTTCTCCCTGAACGCTATGGAAATTTCGTGACGTGAAAGTGGTCTTCGTCAGCATGACGCAGCGGAAGGCTGCCGTATCTAGACTATCTGGTCAGTCAACTCGGTCTGGCTGTGCTTTCATTAGCGCTCTAAGGTGGTTACTGAAATCTCGGCTGCTGCACATTAGGTAGAAGGACGCAATTCCTTCTGATCCTCTGGATGATCTACAAACGCTTCGAAGCAGTTCGGAGCATCGCCGACACCCGTACCACCACTTCGGGCAGCCATATAGACGTGGGCATTGTATGGGCCGTTGCAACCTTCAATGTATGAGTTGTGTGAGCGTGGGCATTGTGTGAGCCACTGGCAACCTTCAGGTCACCGGCGACGCCGAATGCGCACGAACAAGATCCGACGATGTTTGCTCGTGTATAGCATCCTTCCATTTTTTTTATAACGTTATATATACGAGTAGAATACCACGTCAATTCATGTATCGCTCTGAGGTCCGGAGCGGAGCTAGTTGGCATGGACACGTCTTTGGAGGAAACAGCGCAAGAGGCTCAACAGACGAGTGGCGAACACACACTGTGCGTATGTCCCCCAATCGACTTTCCCCTTCGCCAAACGAGTTTTGCGTTGTTCCTTTCGAATAATTGTATGTGCTGCCGTACAATGATGGGCGCTTTTGAATATGGCATTCTCATTTATTTTTTGAAGCCGATCCCCAGCTCACCACGCGAGGATGCCTATGTCGGGCCGTGACAAACACGTGTTTCTCACTTATGCGGTATGTTTATGAGGCACGCCTCACGATAAGTTCTGGAAATTTTGACCACCTAGGGTTCGTTAACGAGCACCTAAATCTAAGTACACGGGCCTCAAGTATTTCACCTCCATCCAAATGCGACCGCCCTGGCCGAGATTAAACCCGCAACTTTCGCGTCAGCAGCCGAGCACCGTAACCACTGGAGCACCGCGGCGGCTATCCAGTCTAATAATAATAATAATAATAATAATAATAATAATAATAATAATAATAATAATAATAATAATAATAATAATAATAATAATAATAATAACAATAACAATAATAATAATAATAATAATAATAATAATAATAATAATAATAATAATAATAATAAACAGTCTTTACCACACGATGATCCAAGTCCATTAAAACGGATGTCCAAGCAATGCGTAAATACGAGACCGAGCCTCCGGCGCAGGAGCTAAATGCGGTGATATACGACGAACGTGCTGCCTCTCTCCTGCGCGGACTCTTTAAACAAACGTGCACGACATTCCTATTAAACGCGAACTTCCGAACACCGCACTTTCCTTCGGTCATTCCGCGAAGATCAGCGCAGCGCGGTATACGCTGTGAAGTAGTTTCTCAACCGTTTGACAACTCCTGAAAGTCCCTTTAAAGTTTCAGGTGCAAGATGAACGACACTCGGGCGGGTGCCTTCAAACGTGTATACACGACTGCGGAAACTCCGCTTGCCCAGCGGGTGGAAACGGAGCTCCGCTGGTACGGAAGCGTCTGCTCCGAACCACAGTTCCTCACAGCCTGTGAAGCAGTAGGCATACGAGGTTCATCTATTTTGCAGCGCGTGCCGCACTCGCCTTCTGGCCCGTTCCCACAAGCCCGGCCGCGATGCTTGCCGCTGGAGAGCTTTGGGAAAAGCTCAACCTGCCACGGCAACCAACCTTGCTCCCCGTTCCTGCCCCCCCTCCCCTTTATCTCCCCCGTCGCGCTCTGCGTAGCCTACATAAACCCCTACACCCCTTGGTACACTGCGCACACTCTTCAGTAATAGGTGGCCACCGTACGAGGGGCATTAAACGAGAGAACACTGCCTCGGCCCGTGGCCCCCAGCGTTCGCGGCTCCCAAGGTGAACCACCAACTTCGATGCTCCCCGAGATATCTTACGCACAGAAAAACGCTTTTCAGTGATGCGCACGAAAGAGCATCGCTGAAAAGCGGTGTTTACCGATTCCGTAGAGAGCGAGCTCCCAAACTCGTGCGTCCTGCACAAAAAGTGTTGTCACTGCAAGCTATGCGAAATGCCATGAATATTCAGAGATGTTGTAAGTAAGAAAAGAGATACGATAATGAGTTCCTGCGTTTATTGCTTCGGAAGTGTGAGCTAACTTGACCGTTAATACGCGCGTGGTAACATTTAGTGAAGCAGCCTGGCAAAGTTTGGGTAGACTATATGTGGCTCGTTTACAATGGGACCCACCCCACGCATGCATATATATATGCATGCGTGTATATATGCATGCGTTTACAATGGGACCCACCCCACGCATATTATATATATATATATATATATATATATATATATATATATATATATATATATATATATATATATAAAGTTATAATTAAAGCTGGATTACTTCAAGCAAAAGCTTAAATAAAAATGAACAGTACCGTATGCTATAAACCACTTAATTCCTTGAAGAACAAATCAGAATTATGAAAAAGCTCAACGACAATTCATATCGATCATTTATTACAGCTCGTTTTCCCAACTACCGTATTTACTCGAATCTAAGCCTGTGTTTTTTTTTCTTTTTTCGAAAAAACGATGTGCGAAAGTGGGGGGAGGGGGGTCGGGTTAGATTAGAGTACAATGAATAGGTTTTCTTCTTTTCTGACCTTGCAAATTTCGGGGGTCGGCTTAGAATCGGGGCCGGCCTAGATTCGAGTAAATACGGTACCACTTGTGGCATCGTGAATGAAGAAAATGACCTAAATTTACTCTACGGCATAGTGTCGATGGCTCAACAAAAGGCTAGAACGCTGGGGGCACTGAAACAGTGAAGCTACCCGTTCGTGTTCATACAAGCCTGAACAGCCATTTCTCCTCCAAGGTAGCCGCCCCTTAACAAATGAAGTATATTCATCTGCTCGTTTTTCTAAAGCTTTCGTGAGAAGTCAACACCACTATACCCCTTTAGACAAACCTTCACTGCAGCACCCTTGTAGATTCACGATTTCCGGAGTGATAATAAACACCCTTTCTGAGGGTGTTTTATTAGCCTGAGAGAAGCAAACTCATGTCTCAAGGGGTTTCTATGACCCTGTTATGACATTGCGCCCAAATAACGCAGCGATGAAACAAGATACGGATATATGTCCATAAATACGCGAGGCAGCAGGAATCAAACATCAAGGTCTCTTAGTAAAAAAGAATTCGTTAACGCAGTGTCGTTTATTTATTTATTTATTTATTTATTTATTTATATTTATTTATTTATTTATTTATTTATTTATTTATGTAGTTAGTTAGTTAGTTAGTTAGTAGTTAGTTAGTTAGTTAGTTAGTTAGTTAGTTAGTTAGTTAGTTAGTTAGTTAGTTAGTTAGTTAGTTTAGTTAGTTAGTTAGTTAGTTAGTTAGTTAGTTAGTTAGTTAGTTAGTTAGTTACATTACCCTCAGAGCCAAATCGCAAAAAAAAAGGGGGAGTGATTATAAGAAATAAAAATCACAGGGTCTCTTGTGCATACATCTA
This sequence comes from Rhipicephalus sanguineus, assembly GCF_013339695.2. Lineage (NCBI taxonomy): Eukaryota > Metazoa > Arthropoda > Arachnida > Ixodida > Ixodidae > Rhipicephalus > Rhipicephalus sanguineus. Next base: position 335,004,921 of record NC_051176.1, read on the forward strand.
TAGACTACTCGAAGGCAAAAGCCATCTTCTTTTTCTTCTCAGTCGGTGTGTTAGGGAACCTACATGAACCGCCGGTCGCGTAGGCTCCCTAGATGTATTTATTCTGCCCGGCCACCCTCCCAAAGCTTTGTGCACCTAGCGTGGTTTCGCACTGCCTCCAGGATCTAAGGCACCTCACTTGGTTTTTCACTGCCTCTGTGATCAGCCCACCTTTGACCAAGCTACGATGTCATGTGATGACGGTGTAGGCTTATGCCGCAGGATCGAAGGAACGCGACGGCTGAAGCAGAATCGGTGCCAGCAGGGAACAAGAGCCGTGGCTTCACGCGCCACTGCGAAGCGCCGCCTTTATTTTCTTCTAAGTCCCGCGCCCTACGGTTTTGTTCGCCGCCCAAAGGAGGGCGCTACAACGGCATTACGTGGCGTTACGTCACAAGACGTCACGCCAGAATTTGTGAGATGACGTCACATGGTGACGTCATCACGTGATGATGATTTTTTTCACCACTCGTCCCCGACGCCGCAGGACGCGAGACGCCGCCGACGACGCGGGACGACGACGGTCAAATTTTGTGTTTAGTGAGGCATATAAGGCTTTCGCCTTAAAATATACAAAAGTGAATGCAGTGAGCTTGAGCTTTCAAAAAAGCCAGTTTCGCCGCAAGGGTGAAGCAATGAATGCGATAGCAACGAATTGGAATGTTATACGAAGTAAGGCTAGCAGCTCACTCCTTTAGCATTCGACCTAGCGTAACTCAAGAAAACGCAGGAGTAAGGAAACGCGGCCGCTGCGGCGATCGAAGCGATCCTCGTCTACTGAGCACGCAAAGTCAGCGGTGAGAACACAGCACGTACAAAGGTATGAGCCTTCTGCGATTCCTGTCGAGATATGGCGCGCGCGACCGCGCCCGGCCGCTCAAAGTACGCAGTTCCTACTAGTATCGAAATCCCCGCGCAGGCGCGAAGTACTGTGGCGACAACTGCAGACTCGCGCCTTTCCCCATCCTCACCTTCTTCACCTCATGTACCTTACTCTCTACCCGTCCTCATCCTGTAAATATTGTTCCGCAACGAAGGCAAATCTTGAACCATATCATGTGGGGCTGCCCTTAGCACCCCCCTCCCCTGTGCCTCCGATAAATATTAAATAATTAGGAGCAGTGGGAGGCTGCCTTGCGCAGCTCGAAATCCGACGTCCAGGAGGCCATCCTGAGTTGGGCAAGAGAGTTGCGAAGGACTACCACGTATAGCAACCTCCCCCTATGTCTATCCATTTGCCCCTTTCCTTTCAAAAGGAAAACTAAAGTTTTTACCTACCTACCTACCTACCTACCTACCTACCGTAGCCACACAACCCCTCCTCCGGAACCCTCCATGGGGCTTTCGCGCGACGAAAGGCGGCCGGCGTGCTTCCTCTCCGCTTGAGCCGTGATCGTCGGCTGCCCTTGCGCGCTTTCACTCGCACATAGAACATACGAAACGCGGGCCGATGTTATCGCCCTTAGACTTGATGCTGTATATCACGGTGACGCCGACGGTGGCGGCAAAATTCGCCTGGAGTGTCGATGTAATTGCTACTGCAGTAAACAGTAAGCAAACCAGCGCATCCTTTAGCGTTGAACGCTGGGCGAGTTGCTACGGTTTCATTGAAACTGAACGGCAGGACGGAACACAAAAAAAGAAGTGAGACAGAACTTGGTCTGCACTCTTCTGTCTCACTTATTTAAGCCTCCGCGGTGATCTAGTGGTTATGGTGCTCGACTGCTGACCCGCAAGTCGCGGGATCGAATCCCGGCCGCGGCGGCCGCATTTTCGATGGAGGCGAAAATGCTTGAGGCCCGTGTACTTATATTTGGGTGCACGTTAAAGAACCCCAGGTGGTCGAAATTTCCGGAGCCCTCCACTACGGCGTCTCTCATAATCATATCGGGGTTCTGGGACGTTAAATCCCAACAATTATTATTATGTCTCACTTCTTTCTTTGGTTGCCGTCCGCCCGCGCAGTTTCATTGAAGCGCACTGAGTTCAGGTAGGAGAATTATTGCCCTGGTGATAAAATGTTAGCTAATGCTTCGCTGAAATACTCCTTATCAGTGATGATTGCGACACTTGAAAAAAGTGGCTTCATCGCATACTTAATGACCAGTGCGAAAAAAATACGATGCAAAAAGAAGTGCGCGGGACGAGCGCTGGTTGCCACCTGAAACATTTATTGCGCAAGACCATGCTTAAGTAACATCGATCACACCAGGTCGACAGCAAAGTCCGGTAAGGAAAGAAAGAATCCATTCCTGGGATGTACGGGATATGAAAGACTGAAAAAAAGACAGTGCAACATGGTTCAATTCCTACCTTATTGCAGTGGTCGATACGGTTTGCAATGTACAGAGGTCAGGGTAAAAGGTCGCCTTCAGTTGTTGAACAGCGGAAAATTTTGAGATGCGTGCGTCGATTACCCGTGCGTCGATTACCCGTTGGTACAGGTGTCAGGTGATCCATCATTGATGTTACACTCGCAGTCCGGTTACTGTCAGAGAGGGTAAATCGAGCAGAGTTATACTGCACTAGTTCAAGTCAGGTAGCAGGGTTAGCTTGACTAGCATCCCATATTGCAGGTGCATATTCGAATTTCGAGCGTATGAGAGTTTTTTAAAGCAACAGTTTTAGGGCAGAGGATGCTTTGCAAAAGACACGCCGTAAATGTCCGAGCACGCGATCAGCATCATTAATGACGTACGCGACGTGAGGGGTCCAATATGAGCGTTTTGGGACGTGCACACAAATATATTTATATGACATGAAGAGACCTTAGGGAACATTGTTAAGATGGTAAGTGTTAGGATTAGAGTCAGTTCCGGACACGTGCATTATTTTGTATTCGCTCATATTTAATTCCACTAGCCACTTCCTGCGCCACTCATCTATATTTTATTAAAAGGCGAAAGCCTTAGATGCCTCATCGAATGCGAAAATTCACGGCGTCCCGCGTCGGCGTCTTCCGCCTGCGGCGTCAACATGAGTGATGCAAAAAATCATCATCACGTGATCATCATGGCGTCCCTGTGACGTCCCATAACGTGACGCCACATGGTGACGTGATTACATGACATCATTGCTTGGCCGAAGGTGGGCCGATCCCGGAGGCATTGCAAAACCACGTTCATTGCAGAAAGCTTTTGGAGGGGGGCGCGGGAGGTTCAATACATCGACTTAAAAGAAGAAGAAGAAGAAGATGGCTTTCGCCTCTTTCCTAATATAGATAACACAGTCATCTACGAACAGATCTGTGTTAAATGATGTCGAAGTAGTCAGATCATTTATATAGATAAGAAATAATAATGATCCCAATCCAGGCTTTTCTGGCACGCCAGCTTGTACTACAGTGAAGGAAGAGTCATAACCCTTAGCACTGAGCAACGAAATCCAAGTGATTCGTAAGGATGGATGGATGGATGGAAAGTCCTCTATTGAGAAATAGGGAGGCACAGGTCCTCTTTGGGGATAAGCGGAACGTTGCCAAGCTACAATAGTTCACAGTCTTAGGGTTTCCACTTATTTAAGTAGCAGTCACTGGTACTGAGGTGGTGTGTGGTCAGTACTGTGGTTTGTCAGTCCGCCTAAACCACCATGACCAGGCCGCTGATTGTGCAAATAATAGCTGCTGTTCGGATACGTAAGCAGCGCTTCAGGATAATTTGTGCATTGCAAAACCTGTATGGCCACTCTCCCTTTATCGAATGCAGAACATTGCCATAATAAGTGGCGAAGGTCTGCGCGGCAGCGTAAGGAAAAGTTGTATTCATTTCAGAAGGTTGGGGCCAATGTTTAGCAAGCTTAGTTAAAAAGTTGTAGTTTGTGGCATACTTTATCAAACGCTTTACTGAAATTCATTACAATATTGTGCAGTGTAATATGAGTGGTCCAGGATGCGATACAATTGAGTGAAAAATGTTAGTTCAGTTTCGCAGGAGTATAACTTTCGTAAAACCATGCTGTGCGTTAGTGAAGCACGAGTTAAATTATAGAAAGTTAGCGAAATTTGTGATTATTAGATGTTCTAATAATTTACAATAACTGCTTGTAAGGAATATGGATCGATAATCAAGGTCAATCAAGGAGCCGGATCTATAGATTCGGCCACATTCCCAATTTTCCACTTTTGTGCAAGTTCAGGTAAATTAAGTGATTGTTGGAACATTTTAGTTATAGTATCATGATAACTAAAGATTCTAGTGCTTTCGGGAATTTTACTATTAATGCAGTCGTATCCAGGAGAAGAATGAAACGCTAAATTATCTATCGATTTGGCAATTCCGGGTACCTCAACAGTCGCAGAATGCATTGGCACGTGTTCGTATTGGCATTCATTAGGGAGTTCTATACTACAACACTAAGAGAACTAGTTAGTGAATAAATTATTGGCAATTGACGCACACTTGTTCTCGGAAACAACATTTGCAGATTAGTGTTCTTATTATATGCGATTGTTAATGGTTGGGCCAATTATTTACCAAACTTTCTTAAGATTTGTTCTTAGTATTTCAGATAATGTGCTTGATAAATAGTTGTCTTTATAAGTTTTTAAAGCTGTTATATACATAACTGAAGCGCATTTATAGGTTGCCTTGTGCGAAGGAGAAGGTCATGATTATCTAAACGAAACAAGCGCATCTTTCCGGTGGGATAAGCGTTTTAGACGACCGGAGCGTTCGGGTGTTTGAAATCATTGTTTGTTCAGGGTTATATTTCTCGGTGGTTAATTTATTAATGGTCCATGCAAACAAATCGTAATTGTACTGTGATGAACGAGCCTCGAAATTTCTAACAATGTTATCGTAGAGGTGAGATATTTCATTAGTTATTGTTACGAACATAGCTTTCCGATAGTCATGTAATCGTTTTTCAGTGTTTCTAGTCTTTTACGAAAACGAACAAAGATTGTGAAGTTCGCGAGACGCGGTCGCTAATTCGTGGTATGTATGTATGTATGTATGTATGTATGTATGTATGTATGTATGTATGTATGTATGTATGTATGTATGTATGTATGTATGTATGTATGTATGTATGTATGTATGTATGTATGTATGTATGTATGTATGTATGTATGTATGTATGTATGTATGTATGTATGTATGTATGTATGTATGTATGTATGTATGTATGTATGTATGTATGTATGTATTATGTATGTATGTATGTATGTATGTATGTATGCATGTATGTATGTATGTATGCATGCATGCATGTATGTATGTATGTATGTATGTATGTATGTATGTGGGGGCAGCTGCATTACAGTCCTGCTGGCCATAGTTACTAATCGCGCGAAAGAGAAGAAGAGAACGTAAACTAAGAAACTCTTCAGTTTGTTGCGAAAAATGGAGAGAGACGTATTGGCATTGTGTTCCACGTCATATCTGGAAAGTTAAGATCTACTAGCAAAAACAACGTGAATTAAGGAAAACGAGAGGTAACTACGTTGATAGTGTCACGCAGTTCGTTAACATATGTTGATGGTGAAGACGTCGTTAAACGTGTTCGAGGGGAACCGATAGGTACAATAAACAAAAAGAATTAGACCAAAATATTATTTCGTGGATGGGGGTAAATGGGAATTCAACAGCTAACTGGGTGGTGCCCCAGGTCCAGGACTCCACAGGCTTTCTCCGCACCGCGGAAGTGATCCAGGTGCACGAACAGCGCTTCCGGCTCTGATCTGACGAGATGTGCCTCCTACCGCTCCTTGTTAGAGCCTACGCTATTGTTTAGAAAATTATCTAAATCTACTGGTTTTAGTTGACACCACCCATGAGATGTGGAAAACCGTTGGCCTGCCGCCACACCACGGACCGATGTCCGGGAACAGCGTAGGATGGATTCTATGTAATCTCGATAGGTTTGCATATACGTTCATTCGGATTTTTCTCAGGTCTGAGCATCCTCGCTATCTTATAGCGCTCCTCATAAATTCTATACTAGACTAAACGTCTGCCAAATTGGTGCTGCGGCTTGAACACGTGGCTCATTGCCACGTGGGGGAGACTGGCCGCACTGACTTGTTTCCTCAAATTATATTTGTCGTCGTCTTCGTCGTTCAGCTCCACGTTTGTCAAAAACTCGAACCCAGATCGCTGCGCATTCGCCTCGTCGACAGGTAGCTCTAACGAAAATAGCCCAATCTAAAGTCAGTGCTTGGCCTCCAAGCAGGCGCGCGAAGCACTCGCTGTGGGGCCCCGAAGCAAACATCGACTTACACTCGACTGCAGCGCTCTCGCAGTTTTTTTTTTTTTTTTTCTTTCTGACAGGAAACAGAACCAACGTATACGTCGCGCACCCGGGTTCTTCACACAGAAACCAAGAACGCAGCGCGACTTGTCTGCGCGTTATAGAGGGAAACCCTCGGCACCGAGTTCATTGCAGCAGCCCTCCCGGCATCGAAACGATGAGCGTATCACTTATAGAGACATCCTGCTGCCCCGGTCTCTCGGCAGATTTTCTCACAATGCTGAGCTCCAGATCATTATTATTATTATTATCATTACGGGGGCAAAAGCGGCACCGGACCCTACAGGAGAGAGTCTGCGCGAACGTATAGCGGGCATAACCGGGAGGCGGCAGCCGATGATCGATGTCTTCCGGAAAACCGCTTGGCAGACGCGCCAAAGTGTGTGCTTCGGACGGGAGAGCGAGGCGAATCGCCTCCGATCCGGTGGCTGCGCGGCTAAGCGAGCGGTGACGGAAACAACGAAGCCAAACCGCGTTCGCCGATATAAGTACTCATTCGTTTCTCCGCGGCTCGGAGATTCCGCGCACACGTTCCGGGCCATGTCGCTCGCCGGCGCGACGCCGCGGCTTTGTGTGCTCGAGGCCATTGTGTGCGTGTTCTTGTCCTCCTTCGTGCGGCAAGCTGCTTGCGCCATGCATGGAAGCATTCGTCCTGCCGTTGCGGAGGGAAAAAAGAAAATAATTACATTAATAAGAATCGATGAGGGTAGATATAGACGGTACCGATAAGAATTCTTCAGTAGCACCCATCTTCTCTCTGGCAGCCTCTTATCTCGGAGCCGCATGACAGTTAATCGCTGTAAAATTATTCGCGCGTTTTGTCACTACACCTTCTGAGTTCAGAGCAAACCTGGTCCCGCGTAGTTACAGAATACGACTTCTTGGACAGCGTCATGGCTTTATCACAAGCTTTTCTTGGCTTTGTTATGTTTAGTGTATATCTAATAATAATAATTATTGGGGTTTTACGTCTCAAAACCACGATATGATTATGAGAGATGCCGTAGTGGAGGGCCCCGTAAATTTCGACCACCTGGGGTTCTTTAACGTGCACCTAAATCTAAGCACACGGTCCTTAAACTTTTCGACTCCATCGAAAATGCGGCCGCCGCGGCCGGGATTCGATCCAGCGACCTTGTGGTTTTATATACCTAGTAGTAGAACATAGCAGAACGACACTAAAGAAAAACTAAAACAGAAAAGCTTTGCCTTGGCGCCCGATAATGGAATCTGTTTCGCCGTTGCAATCACGCGTTGCGGTGAAGCGAAAGAGGTATGGGATATGCGAACTCTGATCGCTGCTCTTTGGCAATTGTGTTTAGCGCTATGCGCAAGCTTCCCACAAATGAATTAGTAGCAGTTGTAATCACAGATGCTGTTTCAGTATGTTCAGCACTTTCCATCACAGTGAATTAAACACTCCTAAATATGGTCCATCTTCTAACATATGCAAACTTTTACAAAAATGGTTTCCTATCTGTACGAGGCCACCATGGTATGTATGTATGTATGTATGTATGTATGTATGTATGTATGTATGTATGTATGTATGTATGTATGTATGTATGTATGTATGTATGTATGTATGTATGTATGTATGTATGTATGTATGTATGTATGTATGTATGTATGTATGTATGTATGTATGTATGTATGTATGTATGTATGTATGTATGTATGTATGTATGTGAGTGCGTCTGTATGCGTGAATGAAATGGCGGACTCATTCAGCGATATCATCTCTAAGCAATCACGTAATTAATGTTATACCTGATGCCACTTACGTCACAGCAGTGAGGTGCAGAAATGTTTCTTTACAAAGCGAAAATAAAATTTACTGAACGCTGAATATGAGAGGAATTAGAATGGTATGGCTCGTCAAACTTTTCCAGCGAAGCCTCTTATGAGTAACAGATTTCGGTAGGGGCGTTCTTCTACGCGAAGAACCCGGCGCCGGCGCCCGAATAAATCAATAAATGCGACCCTCGAAGGTGCGCCGGTCACGTAATTGATGCTCTCTCAATCGTGGGCTTGTCGACAATAAGGCGCTTCTGATACGGCAATCTGATCTTTTATCGAAGTGACTTGTCATTTCACGTTACCACATTTCTTTGTTGCCTGAATATTAACGCGTGACGTCGCTGGTGTCTTTAGCAACTGAAGTGTTAGGCTGCTAAGCACGTGGACGAAGGCCCAATTGCCGGCCTGAAGGAAGGAAGCAGTTAGGAGGGGGCATTCTTTTTTATATAGCATTGTGTTACTTTCCCAGAATTTCAAAAAATTGTGTGCCTATGTAATTTCGCTTTTTGACTGTATTTATGTATTGTATATTCTTGCCCTCCCTGCAATAATCCCTGTTGGGATTGGCAGTATGATTAAATAAATAATAAATAAATAAATTTTACCTCAAAATAAATCTAAGCTTCGATCTTGTTTATACATTTTTCTCTCGCTCTTAGTACAGTATTAGAAGGTTAATATTTGATGACGAACGTAACAAAAACAAATTTAATACCACGTGCTTCTCGGACAATCTTCCGTAGTGGGTATGAGCCATTGATGAGGAAGAACAACAAGAACCGGACCGTTCGGATTTCGCAATTGCACAATACTTGCATTTTCTGCTTTCTATGTTATATTCTTTCTTTTAATTTTTTTTATCACTACGTAGTCTTTAAAATAGCATCTAAAAGTTACGATGTCCCATTCTTGGCCATTCCCCCATCGTGGGTATCAGCCATACTATAGAGGATCACCATCATCATTATGAAATCTCGGTTGTGCCACGAATGATACTGTTCTTTCGCACAGGGACCAGCGCCAGGGTCGGAACACCACGGAACGTCATCAAGGGTCGGACCATCTGCGCTCAGTGATAAGCAGGTAGCTGGACGCCCACTGACTGATCCTCCAGCCTGACCGAATCGGAAGCGGCGTACTACGAGTTCCTGGAAATGCCGGTTCCGGCAGGCGCCACTTCGAACCACCGGACGCTTAGCACTCGGCGAGATAACGAGAACGCGCGAGCGACACCGAGGCGCTTCAAGTTCTTTCGGAGGAGGCTGGGACTGACAAGGACGCATCCGTGTGGCTTCCGGGTCAAGTGCGGCATCATGTGGCTCAACGCGGACTCCAGCTGCCTCCTACTGCTGACCGGTCCCTCCGCCGTTGGACGTAGCGGACGAGCATTCTTCGGCAACACCCGTCACCTCGACCATCCCGTAGCCAAACACCCAAACATCGCCCACGCCTGCAAAGCCTCAACACAAGCCGATAGACCGACAATGCACGCGAGCCTCGAGTTCGGGCCATTCGAAACTGGGACTCCGAGGACGGGCCGCGTGCGACTCGTTAATTCTTCGCACAACCTGGAAGCGCCTGCAAGTGAGTCATCCGAGCTCAAGGCGGCTTCATATGCCGACTGGACTCGGAGCCCGAAGTTTTGCGACCTCGAGAATTCCGTGAACGACCCGCACTTTGCTGGGGGCATGAAATGAGCCATGGCAAGAAAAAGGATCGCCGGCCAGTTTATTGAAATCCCACGTTTCACGGACGAGGATATTCATGCGTGCGTGGACCATTCCCGCACACACGGCCGAGAAGACTAGCGTGGACAGAGCTGAGGAAGTGTTCGCGTTAGCAGCCTGTTCAGCTTGTTATTATTTGGTTTTTCATATTTTCTTCAACTTATTTTTACGATTGTCACCTGCAACGTCATTTGTTGACGTGAAATAGAACTTGTAACTCGTATTTTATTCTGTATTAAAAACACTTGGGATATCGATATTAACCGCCTTTTCTCTTTCTTTAGCGACATGATCTTTTTTTTTAAGTTGTAGATATGGTACATTGTTATAGATGCCGGATAATTTAACCTCTAAATTTATATCTACTTTTAACGTGATCGTATTTGCTACGCTAATAATCGCGCTATTGGTGTACCCAGGATTTTTCAATACGCCTGCAGCCCCTATTCACAAAGCTTTGTACTTTTCGAAGGGTTGAAAATACACAGCACTGATGGACTATACTAGAAGTTTAGGATATGTGTTTCGTAACGCATGGTGCAAATGCGCGAGATCCCGTGAGGACACCTTTTTCAGGATTAATTCTCGAAGGTCGGTGTAAAGACTCGCAGAAGTCCATTATCTGCAGCGAGTACCCGTAAGACGCAACTGGGAACCTGTACGGTGGCCATTATAATTAAATTACGCAGCAGCGATGTCAAACGAATCAGTGGTAAGGGTTCAGCCAGCAGGGAGCCACATCTGCTGAAGAGTTGCCTCGTGGAGAAGGCTAACCTGCGAGCGCTACGCTGATGGTGAGGATAGTCTGATGCCGAGTGAGAAGCCGACACCCAAAACGGGGACATGGTGATGCATGGTGACATTTGGTCTGTCCTGGTACATTGTCGGAATGCAAGCGCATTCAGTTCGCATCACTGTTTCCGTAAGCTTTCGTATGGCTGCGCTTGAAAGATTGCCACATCCTTCGAGAGATACATTAAGATTAAATTTACGGAGTTTTATATATCCAGCATGCCCAACAACGCCGACACCGACGCCGACACCAGAATTTCTGCGAAATGAGCTCTTTACCGCTATCGCGTCAAAAAGCAACACTCACTCTCTTCGCTGTCTTCCAGTGAAAACGGCCAAGGAATGTTGCGCGAGTCTAGATGCTGAGCATGGGCTCAATTTCCATCTCTCAGCCAACTTTCCAAACAGCTAAGTTTTTGTCGAATATTTCAAATAAACAATTTTTTTTTCCAATGAGCTTTCTCAGTTGGTAGTGAGCGCTCGCATTATGTTTTCTCGTATGTAGTCCCGTCTGCAGCGGTGGAAACTTAAGGCGAAAATCTTACATGTCGCATGCGAAGATGGCCTTGAACGATATCATGGTATAACCAAGAAACAAGGCAAAAAATATGACATGACCTCTCAAGTGTGGGTTGAGGCGCGCGAGCTGCTCGTTCAGTCTTTGTGTGACTAAAAAAAAAATTCGGGCAGCTGCACACGAGTGGTGCGTGCGTGGACTGAGGATACAGCGGACTGATGGCGTTCCCATCCTCCTTTCTCTCCTCAACACCCGTACTTCCCTTCCCCACCCCTTGCTATACTATAACACATGGCTGTGCTTGCTCTCGCCAAGAAAACTTTTGCCAAGAATTTTTCTCTTTCTCTGCCTTTATTTCTCTTTTTCTCTCTCTCACCCCCTCTTTCTCCCTTTTTTTTTCTTCCTCTCTCTCTCTGTACGCGTTCTCTCGTCCATCAGAGTTATTGCAACCCACGCCGGAGAAATGGGTGCACGTGTTCTGGGAGCGAAGCAGAAGGCAACAATGAAGAGAAGAGCGCGTGCCGGTTCATGATGATGATAATTTTCTATCTAACAGCTATGCTGTAAAAACTCCTACGCGCGAATGTGCCACAGAAATTGGGCAAGCTCTGCTACTCCCCACATGTCAACTAAAGAACTGGGGAGGGGCGAAGCATGCATTGTGCGCTGGTGTTTCCCACAGCCAAATCTTTACTGCTTTACTCGCCACCGGTCCACTAACGCATCATCACTTTGCCCATATGTTTCAAGAAGTGGTGTTTCAAATAGATGACTTTACCGCAAAGATGCACGTTTGTGTCTCTGGTTTTAGATAAGAAACTTGAGTGCCTTGGTAAATTTCGTCGGGGATTCTGATACCGCTGCCAAGCCAAACATACTGTTTTATGCAGTAACAACGAACCTTGAACTCATAATATGCATAGTATGGACCGGTGGCGAGTAGTGGGATTTACCCTATTTTTGTGGCGCATACCCGTTTAGGATGGACCGTGACGACGACGTGACACGCCGACAAGGCGAGAGCCTAAGGTGCTTCGCCCCTAAAACGAAGAAGTCGTCCGCGTGCAAGAACGCATGTGCCACAGGAATTGGTCAAATCCTACTAAGCCGGAGAAATGTGCGTTCGTGTTGTGGGAGAGAAGCAGAAGTAGAAGACGACAAGGAAGAAGAGAGCGCGTACCAGTTCATGATGATGATAATGTCCTATCTACGACACACGGCCAACCTCTGCTCTAACAAGAGGTAACTGCTCTGCTGTAAAAATAGATATAAAGAGAGAGGGGGGAGAGAAAGGAAAGTAGGGAGGGAGAATTACAACTGATTGTACAGCACCAGGCAAATCATACTGTATAAGTGCTATTAAAATTTTTACTTCAGCTTCTTTAAAACTCAGAAGATCATTTACATAGGAAGAACAAATATCATTAACTTCTTTCGATGCATGATTATGCATGACGTGTGAACAATCCTTTTAAATGGACATTGTCGTGAGTGAGTGTACTTTTATTTATAAGTTCGTGACGCTAATTAATAAGTAAGGGAAGAGGAGTAGCCGGAGCCATGTATAGGCATCAACCTCTCCTTAAACATATTTAATAAAAAAAAAAGTTCAGTTGTAATCTGTTAGTCAATCGATGCACATGCCAACTTAAAAAGTCTTTCTATTTCATTTTCTACAGAATTTTTGTAATGTGTTGCAATGTTATGCAATATATAAGCAGTTAATGTAATATGGGAATTTTATGTGATTCTTATAAGACACTGTAGTGTCGCGCTGTCTTGATTCCATTATCATGCTGCCGTCGTCGTACCGCTGCTAAAGGGACACTAAAGGCAAACAACAATTCCGGTCAGAGTGAAAGGTGAATGTTTGAGAACGTCTAAAACGTCAATATTATCAACAGCAGAGCTCTACTAGTCGAGAAATTAAGGTAAATGTACGACACTATATGCGCCAGGAGTGGGACATTTTGGAATGATCTCAATGACGTCAAGAGTCCTGAGTACAATTAACCACTAGTAATCAAAGCAGCTGCAATAAAAAAGAATCTTCCGTGCATTACAACACGCAATAAAATGCTGCTTGTCCGTTTCTGTTTGAATAATAGAAAAAAGAACCGCGTGGCGTTACCATGGGGACGGCGCGAGTGGTTCAAAAGTTCCGTTTTCGCCGCCGAAGTGCGCTTCCTTCACGCGCTCGCGTCTCAGTGGTTGGATCGCGTACTGCTGCGTGTGCTTTGCACGCTCACGAAACTCGCTGTGACGGAAAGTTCGACAAAATGCCGCGTGCATGTGATGTTGCCGGATGCCTGAATGGTGTACGCCGCTTGAGCTGCAGGAAAGAAACCACGTGACTTTCCGCTGGGTGCCGTAAAACGATCTCCTACGCTCGAAGTGGCTCAGTGCCGTGCCTCTGCGCCAATGTGCAAAACAGCCAAAAGATCTGCGTGTGGGCTCGTTGCACTCTTGTGCGAAGGATTACGAGATCAACCGCAACTTGGGCAAGGCTTACAATGTGCCCTTCCGAGCAGTGCTCTGCTGCTACTAGTGTCGGCGACCGCGCAGTAGAGGCTAGAGCACTGCACGGGCCGTGATTCTCAGCCCGGGCACGGCCCGAACCCGAGAAAAAATTTCACCTACCCGGCACGGCCCGGCCCGAGCGCAGATCGGGTTCGACAGGGGCCCGAGCCATTAATCTCAGTGGTGTTGCCCGAACATTGAATCAAAAGCAAGGCGTTTTAAGTAGGAAATATCTACGTTTTGTTGGCGCATGCTACGCTAACAATTATGCTTTATTCTACGGCAATTCCATGTACAAAAGGGCCTCACTGTGCTAACAGTTGACCGGACATACAGGGTACGATGAACCGTTTGTTATTCGGCAGCGGTATACTGTCCATATTGTTTCTACAAATACAATGGGAATCATCAAGAGCGTTTGGTAGCAGATATTGTAGCAAGAAAACTGATTTTCGGCATGAGTTCAGTTTCAACATGGAGCGCAGTAAGAACAAAGGAGACAGAGAACAGAACGCTCTCTTCTCTTTGTTTTTATTGCGCTCTATTGAAATTTAAAGCATGCTCTGACGACAAAGCCAATCGTGCATCATTTTGGCTATGTAGCCCTTGTCTTCAGCATAGTAGCACCTTGCCACGGCAAGAGAAATATAGGAAAAAAACGCCAAATTTATTACCTTTGTTGTAAATACGCTAACCTAGATAAACATTAGCGCAGCTTCCGCGCAAGGCTAGGTGACAGCAGAGCTGCTGGGCACCTAGCTGGTCCCAGCATGGCTAAGCTTTTGCCCTCTCATCTGTCTTTTCACCACCCCTTACTATACCGTACTATAGATGCCTATGCTTTCTCTATCTTTTTTTTCTGTGTTTTCTTCTGTGTCTGTTTCTTTCCGTTTCTTTGTCTCTCTGTCTATTCCCCTAGCTCTCTCTATCTTTCTCTGTAGTCCTCTCACCTTCTATATTTTTCTCTCTGTCTTCCATCCCTTTCTTTTGCTCTCTCTCTCTATCTCTCTGTACTCGTTCTCCCATCCTCCTTTCCCTCCTCCTCAGTCTCACTTCCCTTTCCCACTTCCTTGCTATGCTATATTATACAAGGCTATGCTATGCTCTGCTAGCGTGCCTCGATAGCCACGTGGTTAGGACACTCTCCTCCGGATCGTGGGTATGCGGGTTCGAATCCCGCCTCGCCAAGAATCTCTCTATTTCTCTCGTTGTGTCTTCACGTGTTCTGTGTGTGTGCGTGCGCGCGCGCACCTGTTGACGCCTCAGCTGGCCGCCTGCACCACATCGGACTATTGCTACTACCACGTGTGCATCGTTATCTGTATACCACTACGCTGCCTATAAATACGCTGCCTATAAACTGTAGCGGGGCAGGATGCAGAAGGCATCCTGCCCCGCTACAGTTTGATGAACTGCTTGCGCTAGCCGCAGGGGAGCACGAAATCTGCCTTGCGAATCGTGAAGGCGTCGGCAGTCGTAGTTATCAGGCATCCACCACTGGAGCAAATTTCGAACGTCTCTGCGGACTTCTGCAGAATGATTATAGTTGTGCAGCTCGTCGCTTCATTTCTCTTGTTCCCGAACGTCATGCCACTCTTCAATATGATCTATAAAACTCCTCGTTGAGGGTTTCTCCTTGCAGGTTTCGGCAGTGTATGTGACGCAGGGTTTGTACCGCGCTGTTTTTTTTTTCGTTATATTTTTGGTGTATGCCTTGCTAACGATGTTGTACCGGTAGAAGGTGGCGATTTGACTACGCGGGTAGGACTGGCCGGAGGTGGACGAAGAGATTTCGATCTATTTTTCGGGGTTCGTTCCAGTTTGGTAATAAAGGCGCGAATAAGCTTCTCGAGGCTTACTCATTGTATGCATATGGTTCGAAGTAAGGGCACATCGCCCGGCACGGAATTCGTAACTGTCTTTTTTCAAGCCAGATATATCGTCAAGTGAATATGGTCTGCCCCACACCTTGTTTATTGGACCTATGCTATTCCTGCACATTCCAACGCTGTTGCGGCAGTATCACGTAGCTCCGGCACCATATAGCGGAACACGACGAAAGCTCAGACGTTAACAACGTGAGCACACAAAGCAGGCTGCATGCCCATGCCCTAGCACATGACCACTGGAGCCGTGATGCAGCCACTGAACAAGAAAGTGTATTTATAGTGATTCTACGTAACGAGACTCCGCGCAAGCCTTTCGTTTTAGTTGACTGCGGGAACTTTCAAGAGCGTTACCCTGCTTTGAGCTCTGTGATCGCCCTTTCGATAATAAGTTATAAATATAACGTTACTATATGAATTGATGATAGTGCATTTATGGCTGCGATTACAAAATAACACTTCGTATATAAAATAAAATCGAATGCAATTAATAAAGCACAGAACAGTTTCTTTTGGAAAAGCTTTATTACACAGAATAGTGACATATTAACTATATAAGCGCCTAGTCTGTCAAGTAGCCCCCTATGCAAGAAGCAAAAGAAGTTCAGTACTTGTCTCATAAAATTCTCCGAAGTTTCCCCACATAAAAGAAAGTGTTTTTTTCGAGATTCAATATGTGGAAGATATATGTATGCACAACGTATATGGAACAATATTAAGAACTGAGCAAAGTCCAAGCCCGGCCCGACCCGAACCCGCCACCTCAAACCCGAGCCCGACCATAAGCCCGGAGCTTCGGGCCCGAGCCCGGCCCGAGCCCGCCGTGAAAACTACATTACCCGGTCTGACCCGGCCCACGGGCCTGGCCGGGCCCGGGTTTTCGGGTAGACCCGAGCCCGTGCAGTGCTCTAGTAGAGGCAGGCAATGTTGGGCAAGGCGACTGCTATATCAGAAGGGCCGTTCACGCGGGTGATTTAAAGTGCGCTAACGCCGTGAGCACCACTAAAACATGATTTTATTTCAAAGTAAGCATTTCCTTGGCACGAAAGTAGCACCACGAGGTTTCTGGACCGCTATTTCAACAATCAACGTCGACTTAATATTTGCATTTAGTGTCCCTTTAAGCAGTACTATTCTATCGTTCTTGTGCAGTTGTTGTCGCGCTGTAGTTATTCCCTTATTATTATGACGCTATCATCAGCGCACCATCAAGACTTCCAGCGGCAGTATTCCATCCTTGTCATACCTTCGTTTCCGCTTGTCGTGATTCCGTTATCATTATCATCACTGTCATCACTGCACCATAACGATCTCGAGCGACACTATTTCACCGTTGTCGTGCCGTTGTCGCTCTGTCTTGATCCCATTATCATTCGGTCGACGCCTAGCCGTCAGTACCGCCAGTGATGCTCTCAGCAGTGCGCCATAGCCATCCCCAACGTCGCTATTCCGTCTTTTAACAAGTTACGGTAATACGGTACGGTATTACCGTACCACTCCTCCTTTGTCGCTCGTTGTCCTTTTGCCGCTCCTAATTCCAGCGAAGGTACGCCAACACCACAAATGTTCCTTTTTTTTGAAAACTTTACTGTGGTGTTGTCACGCCTCATTATTAAAGACGATAGTCTTTCTTGGGGAACTTAAACGCAGAAATTTTGGTCTGTCTGTTCTTGCTTCTCAGCTATACGCATGGTTAACGAGGAACCTGTCGTTCTGGGGACTCACTGTCACAGGAGCTACTAAAGTACAACAAGCGAGAAACCATAGACACGGCACCGTAGACACCTCCAACTTCATCTCTGGAGTATTTGCACGATTGTCGTTAGCTGTTTATATGTCCAGCGAAATGTCGCGCAGTTTCACCCAAATTTTGAATTATTTAAACACGAATGCGTTTTATGCCGGGGTCCACCAAGAATTGTCGCCCGTCATTTCCGTCACGGAACTGACGTGAATAAAAGGTAACGCGGGCAGAAGAGAAAGAAATTCGAAATAGAAGTTTAACTGAGCTACACACTCCAGAAATCTAACATCCGACTCCACGACGTTTGAGCACAGAAGCCTGACGCGCCAACCAGTACGCCACAAACGCAGCTGACACATCGGCGCAAACGCGTTATACAAGCTTCCCGCTTTGGCAGCGATGGTGCCTCGATCTAGGAGTGGTGCAGCGATGTACTACGCCGAAGTGCTGCAGGAGCGTCTCGGCGCTGCGCAGCCATGCCTGCGTTGGACCAGCGAGACCCGCGGGCGGGAAGCTCAGCGCTTTCGCACGTTCCAGGCGCACACTATACGGTCAGCCGGCCGCATTCGTGAATCTGAACAACATACCGGGCTGCAATTATCGACGGAGATGTGGCAGTAGGTGTCAACATGGTTGCATCCATGTAGAAGGCTTTCATGCCGACCCAAAAGCACACACACTATGCAAATTGTGTTACCGTCCTACACAGCTGCAACTACTCCTATGGCGACACTTTCACGTTATGAACTATTCCTATGAAACAGAGGTACACAATGATCTTTTTTTTTTATTTTCAGCCCTTTCCAGTTATGTACGTTCATTAAGCAACTGGCACATATTTGGGTGGTAGAAACAAGCAAAAAATAATGATTGAAGGTACGACGAAGGACAGATTATAGGTGCTTATGTCCTGCGTTTCTACATGACCCATGTTAACATTTTGCTCTTTTCCATCGTGCAATAGTAAAGGTTGTTTGTTTTTTGTCTGTCTGCCCCTTGGTTTATCGGTACGCTGAGAATTCGTCGCCGTCGTATTTCACTATAGCAGGAGCATAAGGTTCCACACTGTTTTATTTGAATCTTTGAAAAATGCAGCCAGCTTCGCTCTGTGAAGCTGGCTGCATTTTTCAGTGCAGCTGCTGGCTGCAGCCAATGCCCCCCTTCGTCGGCTATTGCCTTTCTATGTTTTTTTGGAAGTATTTGTAAATATTTCTATGTTTTGCAAGTCTTTTCTAAGTATTTCTGTGTTGTATCATTGCTCTTTATTTGACACTCTATGTTAAGCTATGAGGCGGCGATATGCTCATTCACGACCGCGCTGGAACGCTACGGTAGCGGCCGGGGCCCATTCCAGCCGCCCACTCACTCAAAATGCCCAAAACACGTATTAATATCCCGGCTGCGCTGGAACGTAAGCAGCGTTGCAAACGCTGCTGTGAATGACCAGCGTTCCATCGGCGCCGCCGAAGGGTCGAGTAAGAACCGCTTCGCTGTTAGAAAAATTACACCATCTCCCGCTCAAGGAACCTTGAATTGATGCGAAGCAGCATTGGGGGCGCGCACCGAGTTTCCGTTACGTTCACTCGGCGTTTCCGTTATTGTGTGAGGTTTGTATTTAGTGTTTGTGTTATCATTACGTTGTGTTTTTGCGTTGCTTTCCGTTAGCGCCAAGTGAACGAGTGGCGCCGACGTTGACGTTACAACTCATCTGAACGGGAGCGAAGCGAGAATGACGGAAGCCGACCGAGTGTACGCGCTTATATACTCATGAAATGGGGGAGGGAAAGGAGAGAGTGGGTTACAGGGTGTATTTGGCTGCGACGCGGCTGCATCGCGTGGGAGGAGGCGGCGCCGCGGCTGCAGCGCGGGGGAGGAGAGGAGAGAAGGCGACCGAACACCTGCGTAAAGGAGGAGAGTGGAAGAGAGAGTAGGCGCATGCGCAGTGGAGCGCGGACGCCACCACCGACGACGGACACAACCCCGAGAAAAAGCTGCTTCGCATCTAAAATACAATTGGTATAATATCAATGCATTGGTCCCCGAGATTGTCCCAGGTAAGTTTCGAAATTTCCAGTATAGTATCCGGTGAGATTTCTATGAAACGGTGGAGAGTCACACTGCAGTGTGAATGTCCAGCGTACGGCAGTGAGAGACTCCTCATTTGGACAGGATCGGAGCATTTAGATGACATGCTGCTAACCAAGAGAAGACCTTGGGACTCTGGCCTTGTGCGTCTGTTATATGCAATAAACCATAGCGTTTCTACGCTTTTGCTGTCTAAATGACCGCTTGTAACGAACTGGACGATGAACGTTTCTTTGTGCGCGTGTCTGCGGCAATTGCGAACCTCCCACCACCTCCTCCTCTTTCAGTCCCCTTTCCCCAGTACAGGGTAGCCAAACGGGCTCAGCCTGATCAACCTCCTTTCCTTTCTATTATATCTTACTCTCTTTCATGATAGTCTTTTATGCTCTTCGACGGAATCGTCATCGCGGCCTGAACAATAACCCCTGCCACCAGCTGCAAGCTGTAGCTTCAAGAAGGCGCATTTTTTTTTTTTTTTTTTTGTAGGCTAATAGGCTGACGCTTCGGCGCATACCATTACCATGACTCGGTCGGTTAACAGGAAACGGTAAGCGATTCCGCGTATCCGGGGCACGATGGCACATGAGTCCGCGCTTGTGTGCGGAGCCATAACGATATGTGCTAAGCCACGCCGCGCTTGCGCTGCGTGAGCCGTGCAAACAGCACACACTCGCTGCGAGTGGTGTGAGTGCGCGCACGCGTGTGTGTGAAGTACTACACACCGCGCGCGCTTGCTTTGTTTAACCTTTCTTTGGTGCGTCCTCTCTATTATCGTTTTTTCACCATTTACTTTCTTTCACGTTCCAGCTCCTCGACTACCGACAATCGCAGCCTATTCTCCGTACTCCTCCGTTGACTTAAGAGAGACGCTTCTACAGCGCAAGAGCAAACCATTTGCTCAGGCGCTCTCTCGCTTCGAGTCGCTTTGCTATGTTCCGGCAAAGGAGCGAGAGGACGAAGGCGGTCCTTTCTCGTCTGAAAGGATATCTGTGCGGCTGTTTTAAGGAGGAGACGTCCCCCCTAGGTACACAGATGTGTATACTGACGACGTCAGGTAGAAAGGCGCCGCGACGTTTACTTTTGGCCGCCTGTAAAGGCGCCGTGCGTGGCACGTCCGGCTTTCGAGAGCTTGCACACCCGCTAACCCACACGTGGCCCCCCATCCCCGCCTGACACAGACAAGTACGTACACTCACATGATTACTGAATGAGGGTGTTCGTCGTTGTTAATTTACAGCCTACAAAAAATTGCTACGTGCGTGTGTGAATTTTGCGAAATTTCCGTTCACATAGAGTAGCGAATAGCGGTATCTTCAAAGCCACAGTTACGGTATATTATTTACTCGAGCCCTTTTAATGTTTATTTTCATTGCTTAAATTGGTTGCAGAGGCTACAAGCCTCAGGCATTGTTTCCCAACATTGACGGCTGTTGTGAGCCTCGCCTTCGTGGTTGCGTGTACATACGTATACATAGGTGTATGTGTGGTGGGGGGTGGGCGATGCGTTGCGTGTGTGCGTGTGTGTGTGTGTGTGTGTTTGTGCGCATGCGTACATGTGTTTGCGTGTGTGTGTAAGGTACACATCAATTTTCCCTCCAAGTTGTAACCATAAGTGGACTTTATAGTACAAATTGCGGAATATTTGTTAAATTGATTGATTCAGACGATGCAAAATTAGCCCAAGAGCTGCAATAACCACTCGACGCTTCAGAATAGCGGCTTTCAATAATGAGGGTGGCAGCGCTCTTTTTTATTAAATAAATGAATGCCAAACTAAGTCGTCTTATTGGATTCGATCTCTGCGTTGTATACACATAATGTTGAATACGGAAAGGGAAATCAAAGTGGATTCGAGGAAGGAAGCTTGAGCACACGCATTAACCTTCTCACGATTAAAAGAACGTGATTACCAGGTTAGTGCCGGCAAGTGGACAATGATACTTTGGCATATAGAAGTACATTATGGGCTTATTTTATCAGGATTTCTTCATTGCTTCCTTTGGTTTGTTTCTTATCATCTTACGAACCATGTGGCCGAACCCCACGGTATATCATGGGTACAGCTTTGCCTGAAGCTATCACGAAGAGAAAGAGAGAGAGAGAGAGAGAAACAACAAACAGTGTGAAAAGCAGGCAATAATATTCAAACTATAAGCAAAATATCCGCGACGGACCTGCGTATAAGGATATGGACATATTAGCAATAGCTTCTAAGTATACTGCTGACGTGAATAATAGTGTTTGATGATGGCGGCACAGATTAACAGCGACATATTTTGATGCATGGCATGACAGCAAGATGACGACGGTGGCGGCGGAACGACGAAAGAATAGCGACATTGTAGATGTTGACGGCGCGATGACGACAACGCCAGAATAACGCCGTGATCACGACCGTGCTAGAACAACGCCACGAAGACGATGGAACAGCGACGATGAAGATGATAACGGCATAATTATAACGTAATCAATACAACGAGACAGTTCATCGAGACCACAGCAGCACGACAACGATGGAATGGCGACGATGTAGGTAGGTTTTTAACGCGTGACAGCGGCAACAGCAGAATGATAACGGAATCAAGACAGCGGGACGTCAATGCTGCAATCACGACGGAACAGCGACGTCGGGGGCGTCTGTGGCGCGGTACTGACAGCATCATAGTGATAGCGGAATCGCGACAGCGTGATAACAACGGCATGGCAACGACGGAATACTGTCGCTGGAGGTCTTGACGGCGAGGCGTCGACGACGGCAGAATAGCGATGCGGGAGTCGTCTGTGGCGCCGTGCTGACAGCCTCACGATGACAACGGAATCAGCCTGATTGCGTTATCGTCGTGATAACAACGGCATGACAACGTTGCAATACTGTTGCTGGACGTCTTGACGGCGAGTCGTCGGCGACTGCAGAATGATAATGGAATCATGACAGCGCGACGACAACGTCACGACGACGACGGAATAGCGGTGTGGGAGGCGTCTGTGGCGCGGTGCGGACAGCCTCATGATGATAACGGAATCACGACAGCGTGATAACAACGGCACGACAACGATGGAATGCTGTCGTTGGAGGTATTGACAGCGAGGCGTCCACGACGGCAGAGTGATAATGGAATCAAGACAGCGCGACGACAACGTCACGATGACGACGGCATAGCGACGTTGGAGTTGTCTACGTTGGAGTTGACCACGTCTAAATGATAACGGAATGACCATAGCGCGGCAACAACTGCATGCACGACAATGGTGGAATAGTGTCGCTGGAGATCTTGATGGTGGGGTGATGGGAGCGTCATAGTGATAACGGAACCACGACACCACAATAATGTCACGACGACGATGGAATAGCGACGCGGGGGCCCGTTGACGGTGCGGGGATGACAGCGTCATAATGATAATCGACTCCGCGACAGCTCGACGACAACGACACGACAAGAATGAAACGATGCCGCTGGAGATCTCGACGATGCGGTGATTACGGCGTCATAATGAAAAAAAGGACTCGTCACAGCGTAACAACAACGGCACGAGAACGATAGGATAGGGCTGCTTAATAGTGACGACGACGGCAGCATGATAAGGGAATCAAGACAGCGCCACACTACAGTGCCTTATGAGATTTACATAAAACTTACATATTACGAAAATTGCATACATATTGCATAAAATTGCAACATATTACGGAAAACACGCAGAAAATTAAATAGAAAGGCTTTGCAAGCTAGTATTTACATTGATTGACCAACAGATTACGACTGAAAAAATCTTTTAACGTTGTGCTTGCGATCGAAAGAAATTAATAATATTTTTGCTCCCTATATGAATGATCTATTGAGTTTAAAGGCACCTGCCGCGGTGGTCTAGTGGTTACTATGGTGCTCGAATGCTAACCTGAAGGTGCCACAGAAATTGGACAAATCCCACTACTCACCGCTCCGGTGTGGCCTGTAACAACCCTGATGCATGAGAGAACGAGTACAGAAAGAAACAAAGAGATGAAGAAACAGAGACAGACAGAAAGATATAAAAAAAGACAGAAAGAGAGAAATTCCTCCGGAAAAATATTTTTCGAGAGGCGGGATTCAAACCCGTGAATCCTCGATCAGAATGCAAGCGTCCTATACCACTCGGCTATCTAGGCACGCTAACAGAGCATATCATAGACTTGTCTAGTATAGTGTAGCAAGGGGATGGGAGAAGGAAGTGAGCGTGAGGAGGATAGGTATGATGGTGTGGAGGAGGTAAAGGAGGAGGCGACAGAGTAAAGCCTAACACAGAAAGAATGAGAAAGAGAGAAGATCAACGAAAGAGAGAGAAAGAAATTGAGAGAGAGAGAAAATAAGATACAAAGAAAGAGGAAGCGAGCATCGCGTCTTCTAACGACCGGATACCACCTGGCCAAGCCGCGCATGCGCTGTAAGTAAGCCACGCCCACCGACGGAGACATCGCGCACAACCTCCGCTCTACAGTGCATAGCCTGGCTGCGCCCGATCGTGACAGCTATGGGGCGTCCTAAGAAAGTGCGTGCTCCGGAGCCGCGCATCTTGAAGTTAGATGTGTCGGTCGACGGGGAGTACGAGCGACGACGGGCCCGTGCTTCGTTGCGCCAAGCTTTGAGTGCAGACTTCCCGCATTTTTACACTATCGCTAAGACAACTCGAAAGCGAAAGCCTTAGTGGCGTTGCATTGGAGACTGAAACGTCACGTCAAAATACGACGAGCCGTTTGGCTCGTCGCGTCTTATTTCGTGCTTGTGGAGCCTCCTCTGGCTGGCGTGCGTCTTCGGCCTACAACACAATCCACTAGGTCATGGCTAAGCGTCTTGCATCCTGCACCCTTTCCGCGTTACTCCATAGCCGTCACTTGGCCGAGTCACGCGAACGCCACTATTTAATATTTTTCAGTCACGCAAAGTCGAAGTGAACGTGCAGGCCGCGCACCTCGAGCCACGATGGAGAGGAACGCCGCATTCCTTATTATTTTTTTTAGCCACGCGAACGCCGCAGAGACGAAGTGAGCGAGCATCTCGCGCGCCTCAAGGCACGCTCGAGAGCTCACGTGATATTTTTGTACCATTTCATGGTCATGCCGTGATTTCGCCCAAGGCTACCTTCGCATGAGACATCTAAGGCTTTCGCTTTAAAATTCAACCTCTGAAGACGGGACTACAAGTAAGGTAACATGATGCGAGCGCTCACTAAAGAATGAGAAAGTAAATCAGAAAAGAAATTGTTTATTTGAAATATTTCACTAAAACTTGGGTATTTGGAAAGTTGGTTGAGAGATGCAAATCGAGTCCACGATCTCGCGCTCAGCATCCAAAGGCTCACACAGCCTTTCTTGGTGGACCGTTCTCACAGGCCGTGCACTGGAAGACAGTGAAGAGAGTGGGTGTTGCTTTTTCTTCTTCTTTTTTGTGGTTTCTTCCATGAACACCCTGACGAGGCTGACTGTACTCGATAACTATTCACCAGGAACAGAAGCAAAAATGGCACAGCCGTGGGTTCTTTTCTTTTGCGCGAATGCTTCGCTGGATACGCGTAAGAAGGCGTGGGAGAGATTCTGCGAGAAACGCGCGGGGTCTCGCAAAAAAAAAAAAAGAAAAGGAAAAAAAGTTTTCAAAGCGCATGAAGGGTATATAAAACTCCGTAAATTTAGTCACAGTATCTCTCGAAGAATGCTGCAATCATGGACAACCTCGCAAACGCGCCCGCACGACAGCTCGTGTGAACCGTAACGCAAGCTGCATGTGCTTGCATTCCGACGATGTGTACCAGGACAGATCAAATGAGCCTCTTTAGCTCGTGTCTCCAGCATCGCCACCATGGCCACGTTGTCGGCATCCGCCTCTCACAATAGTGCGGCTGGGCATCTTAGCGTTGCGCTCGAAGGCTAGCCTCCTCCACGTGGAAACTGTTCAGCAGAACGAAAGAGAGAATGAATCAAGGGCTCTTTTCTTTGTTAGACACAACTTAATTAGACCAACAGACAATGAATACAGGGCAGGCATAGGGGACATTATTCGTAGCTTTTAGCGGTAGCGTAATAACTCTGACACAAATGGAAAGGAATAAAAGTAGATGAAAAATCAACTTGACGCTTAGGTGCTGAACCTACCTTCGCATAACGCGTTCGGTGCTCTACCAGTTCAGCTGCAGCGGTGGTCGTTTTCCCATGCACATTACCGGTTATTTCTGTGTGTGTAATCTTGGAAGTGTTAGCCAGCGCCGCTCGTCGCCATGAAGGCGAGTGTGGAACTCTCTTTTTGCGAGCTCGCGTCATATAAAACGTGACCTTTTTACGAGCTGGCAATTGACCAAGAAACCCTCGCATGCTACTTCAAGGCATCAAATCTGCCGGAATGAGATCCTCGCAATGAAAGAATGAAGGAGAGAATGAATCAAGGGCTCGTTTTCTTTTTTTTTCTTTCTTTCTTTTTTTGTTAAGCGTAACGTTCGCACCATGCGTTACGGGCCATACATCCTATACTTCTACCTTGTTCGATCGGTGGTGTGTACTTTCGGCAACAATTGGAAAAATATAAAGCTCTGTAAATAGGGTCTGCAGGTTTTTGACAAGTAATGTATACACGAACAGCAAAATTATTAGCGTAGGAAGTACTATCACGTTAAAAAGCAGGTATTAGGAGGCCGGACTATACTCAGAACACATATAATTGCAACCACACCACCTAATTTGGTAGAAAAACTTGGTACACTATCTATAATTGAGAAAAGGGAAGAATATACCACGAAAGAGAAAAGGAGGCCAATATCGATGTCCCAAGTGTTTTTAATACATAATAAATTAGGAGTTACAAGTTCTATTTTACGTCAACAAACGGCGTTTCCGATGACTATCCTAAAAATAAGTTGAAGAAAACATGCAATAACAATTAATAACAAGGTGAGCAGGCTGCTAAAGCGGATACTACTTCAGCTCTGTCCACGTGAGTCTTCTCGGCTGTCTCTATGGGGATCGCCCACGCACGCAAGAATATCCTCGTCCATGGGACGTAGGATTTCAATAAGCCGGCCGGCGATCCTTTTTCTTCCCATGGCTCATTTCATGCCCCCAGCAAAGTGCGGTTAATTCACGGAATTCTCGAGACCTCAAAACTCGGGCTCTGATTCCACTCGGTATGGAGCCTCCTTCAGTTCAGACGACTTAACTGCAGGCGCTCCCATGTTGTGCGAATAATTAACGACTCACACGCGGCCCGTCCTCGGAGTCCCAGTTTCGAATGGCCCGAACTCGAGGCTCGCGCGCATTGTCGGTCTATCGGCTTGTGTTGAGGCTTTGCAGGCGTGGGCGATGTTTGGGTGTTTGGCTACGGGATGGTCGAGGTGACGGGTGTGTCCGAAGAATGCTCGTCCGCCACGTCAAACGTCGGAGGGACTGGTCAGCAGTATAGGAGGCAGCTGGAGTCCGCGTTGAGCCACATGATGCCACACTTGACCCGGAAGCCACACGGATGCGTCCTTGTCAGTCCCAGCCTCCTCCGAAAGAACTCGAAGCGCCTCGGTGTCGGTCGCGAGTTGTCGTTCCCTCGCCGTCTCCTAAGCGTCGCCTGGTTCGAAGTGGCGCCTGCCCGGCATTTTCAGGAACTCGCAGTAGGCCACTTCCGATTCGGCCACGTCGGAGGATCAGTCAGCAGCCGTGCAAGCTACGCGTTTATCACTGAGCGCAGATGGTCCGAGCCTTGATGGCGTTCCGTGGTGTTCCGACCCTTGCGCTGGTCCCTGTGCGAAAGAACAGTGCCATTCGTGGCACACATGAGATTTCATAATGATGATGGTGATCCTCTAGTATGGCTGATACCCACAATGGGGGAATGGCCAAGAATTGGACATCGTAACTTTTAGATACTATTTGAAATTTTTGAAAAGACTAGTTATAAAATTGAAACAAGAATATAACATATAAAGGAGAAACTGCAAGTACTGTGCAACTGTGCAACTCGTGCTGTTTAATAACAGGGATAGGTTACGGCACTTTGTGAGGCATTAAATTGCCTTTTTGCCAACCCTGCCCTTGCCTTGCCCTACATGTATGATCAATGTACAGTACACTGTACACTGTAACTGATTGATCGAATAAACTTCTTCGTCTTCTATGCAAAAAAAAACCCAATCAGAAAGAGAGAGAAACTTATATTTCTACAAGGATAAGAGCTCTTCCTCGTAACAAACGGCAGTGCTCCTTCTTTGTATCCTCAACACTATGACACATGCCCATTCAGGAGGATTAGCTGGTTGGTTGTTCGTAAGTAACCTGGCGCAACCCACCGCGGCTGATCGGCCATCAGACGGGTCGTACCTTGCTTCAGAAATGAAATTTTTACAGCAGAGCTGTTATGCTAGACGTTGGTCGTGCGTCATAGATTGAAAATTATCATCACCATGAACCGGCACGCGCTCGCTTCTTCATTTTCGTCATCTGCTTCGCTTCCAGAACACGTGCGCCCATTTCTTCGGCGCGTGATGCAATAACTCTGATGGGCGAGGGAACGGGCACAGAGAGAGAGAAAGAGAGGGTGAGAGAGAGAAAGAAAGAAAGAAAGGGAAATAAAGATAGAGAAAGAGAGAAATTCTTGGCGAAAAAAATTTCTTGGCGAGGACAAGCATAGCCATGCATAGTACAGTACAGTATAGCAAGGGGTGGGGAAGAGAGAGGTGAGAGGGAAAAAGCCTAGCCAAGCCAGGACCAGCCAGGTGTCCGCCGGCTCTGCTGTGGCCCAACCTTGCGCGACTTAGTGCAAGCTCCGCTAATTTTTTTTTATATACGAAATATGTTTAGAAATAGGTAGTTTACGAAATAACTCATTGGTATAATCAAGGAAAAAATAATAATGACAAACCAATACGCTCGAAAAATAAGCTGAAATTAGATAAACTTAACATTCAGTTCGTTTTGTCTCACGTAGGAAATCACATACGGAATCGCAAACGTTCCTATGACTAATATTAAGGAAGGTAGCACCAAAGGAAAGCACCACCGGAAGTGATATATCTAAGCTCATCCTTCGGAGGGGTTCGTCTAGAAACCTTTCTTTTTACAGCGAAAGCTGTTATGAGATCATTTCACCGGCCGTTTTTGGCGCCGTAGTTGTCCGCCGCCGCCGCCGCCGCCGCCGCCGGTGTCCGTAACCAGTATCGCTCGAAATAAGAAAAAAAACTAAATAAGAAAAAAATTCCAGGATGGAACGAGGTTCGAACCTGGGCCCTCTGCGTGGGAGCCCAGTATTCAACCTCTGAGCCATGCCGGTGCTTGAAACTGCTTTGCAAAAAGGTCCTGTACAGGCTTCATGTCGGGAAGGAACCACATTAGCATATGCAATATAGCGTGGTAGAAGAGTAAAATAAGCACCAAGCGTCGCACAACGCGAATTCTGTAACCAGGCGTCACACAATGCGAATTGCGCAACGAGTAGGTTGTTGAATGCATCCAACCCATTACAAATGACTCTGCCATAATTATTCTTCGTCATCAAGCACAGCATCAACAAAGTGCGCATAATGCCTTACATGCGTTTAGAAGGTACCAACGCTCTCCGTAGAATGACGAAAAATGGCATAGTGCCTGCTTCCCAACTTCTCAAAAATTACAATGATTTATAGCGTAGCGGGTTCCTCGCAAGTGTACTTGTATTGGCTGCCAAGGAAGCCCATAAGCGCATGATCCATTTCCTCGGGGTCTCAGTAAAGTTCTTCGCCCCCCCCCCCCCCCGTCTCTCTCCCACGTCAACGTATGTTATACAGCATGACGGGAGAGGGAAATAGCGACCGGGCGTCACCCAATGCAAATTACATAACTGGTGGGCCGTTTAAAGATTCCAACCCATTACAAAGGGCTGAGCAATAATTCTTCATCGTCATCAGTCGTCGCGTCAACAAAGTGCACATAGTGCCTTACAGACGTGTAGCTGGTGCCTCGCTTCTCCGCAGAATAACGAATAATGGCTTAGTAGGTGCTTCCCAACTTCACAAAAATTGTGATTTATGGCGTAGTGGGTACCTTTCTAGTGTACTTGTATTGTAGCCCCAAGAGAGCTTAACGGGCTCTAGAAATGCCGCTCTTCCAGCTTTCGCTGTGACTGTGCTGCGGTTTCAGCGCAGGCCTGGCGTTTTTTATTTGTAAATAATCTGCATGCTAAAAAGAAATGACAGAGATTCACTCTCCTTGCAATAGAGACATAAAGGTGACTGCACCAGACAAGACCTGCGTAGGTAAAATTTCAATGGGGGAAGGGGGGGGGGACTCGGCATTGTAGTCTGGTAATTGATATTTCTGGCCTTATAGTGGAGCACCACTGATTTTTCCACGGATAATTAAGATCAGGATACTCAAATGCTGGCAAAGGAGATTTAGCGAAGTTATTCGACATGGCAAACTTTCAAATCGCGCCGCAGAGACAAACGCTGCTATATTAGAAATATACTTGAAATTATGGAGCCATCATGTGAGGCTACTACGTGTGCATCCGCATATTCATTGAGGGTTAAACCTTTATGACCTGGTACCCACACCAAGCGAATAAGACGTAAATGTCTTTGGATGAAAGAATAAATTAGTTCTAAGATATTTGAAAAGTTATGTGCAGTTAATGAAGAACAGACAGACAGACAGTCTGTCAGAATGACTGCTGCTGATATAGATAGGGGTAATTTGCGCAAAGCTTGGACAAATGCAAGTAATTCCGCTTGATAAATAGGTGTAAAGTCAGGTAAACGAATTGAAAAAGACCAATCCAGAGATAATGATGCAATATCCCACTCCTGTCTTTTCTTCACAAATTGAAGCGTCAGTCGCTATCATAATGTTCCTTTCTAAATTTGACTAATGGTCTTCCAAACTCCCATTTTATTTATTATTTTATTTATTTATAGTGTCGATCCCATCAGGGATCTTTACAGGAAAGGCATATTTAATTGTTACAATATAGCAATACAAATAGCAAAAATTCAATTACACATAAAGAAAATATTGGCAGTTAACAAAGGCAGACGAGAACACGTAATAGTACATCATAATAATAGTACATCCTAATACGGACAAATAAAAGGTGATCAAAGAGGCATACAAAAGGGAAAACTGGAGTGAAAATACACTGATGTAAAAATGGTGAAAATAAACGAAGTACCAGTGTGTGGGATAAACAAAATTGTGGGTACGGTGTAACAGTACCCATACGTACCTATTGGGCAAATTTTTGCAGTTCTTGGGAAATTCTATTCTAATTGTTTGTACAGATCTGTTTAGTATAAGTACTTCATGGAGGTGCACTTGTAATGTTTCCGAGAGTTTCTGGGCAAAAATGACTTGTGGACACCGTAATCTAGACCACTGATTGTTAATAAATTACGCCGGCTGATTAAAAAACATATACTGCGACCTCGTCTGTGGTGATGCATATATCTTCGTACTGTTAGGATGTGGAACCGTGTAAGAAGAGAAGGCAGACGCGGTTCTTTATATAAAATATTATTTGCGACAAATTTAGGAAGCCCAAGACATGCCTCCAACAATCCCTCCAATTTCTAGGGCATTGGTTATATAGTAGTATTCGCCGTGCAGCTTTTCTTAGCCTGTAATCGCGTAAACAGTCTGAGTTCCACCAAGGATTAGAAGAACCTCTTTTAGAGGCTTTTACTGTGAATTTAGATTTATTTAAAGATTCTGTTATAACACAACTTAAGTTGATGTCATTTTGTTCTCCATTTTCATCTATCCGTTTCGCTAAAGCCGCACGTAGCAACTTTTCAAATATAATAAAATTTACATAAGTAATCGAGTGACTGGTTAGTCAACGGACATACGACCTGAAACAATATAGGAAAATGGTCACTACTTGTACCCGAGTTCAAAGTAGGCCATGCAGAGATACAGAAAGTAAGGTGAAGAGACTGGTTACAAACAAAAGTGAGTTTTCTTGTGTTAATACATGATAAATTATCCTTGGAAGCCAAATCCCAGAAACGCTTCCCACTCATATCGGTTCTGAAACCCCATGAAGTGTGATGAGAGTTGAAGTCTCCTGTCAATATAATTTCTTTCCTGCAAAAAGAAACTACAGAATCCAGAACGGTAGAATTTTGAACACCGGCCGGAAAATATGCATTGACTAACGAAAATGGAAGCCATCCTGGAATTGAAATATCTAAGGCTAAAATTTAACTTTCTAAATTAATTACTTGACATGTAATTTAGCCCGATTCTTCTTGTTCTTCTTATTTTACTTCTTCTTCTTCTTGTTCCTTACCACTGGCTCATACCAACTACGGGAGACTTGCCAAGAAACAGGCGGTTTTACATTTTTTTTATGTTCATCATCATATGAACATAAATCACATGTTACTATCACCGTATGAACATAACATCATATGTTACTGCAGTACGAACGAAAAAGAAAATGTATAAACAAACTCAAAGATGAGATTTGTTTTGAGGTAAAATAATAATAACAATAATCAATCAAATAACGAATCAAAATATAGATAGCTTGCTCGTGGCGTCATGGATGCAGCTTCTGAAAATACTGGCACTTCACGATGGCGGCTTTGATGACAAACAAGTTGTGTCAATGTGAAAACGACGTGGCGGGAACATCTATGTGCGTGAATAACAAAAGAACCTGCGTGTGATGTTTTGATCACATTAATGTGACCTCCCAAATGTCATGTTCCCACGTGATAGTGCTCCTACGCGGCGCTTTCAGTGACGTCGATGCAAGCCATCTATAAGTTTTAGTAATTTGACAAGGCAGTTATTTTTGTGTCTTCCTCCCCTTTCCCCTCCCCCGGTGTAGAGTAGCAGGCTAGAGCATACCATCGCTGAGGCCAACCTCTCTGCCTTTCTGTAAATAAACCGATCTCTCACTCTCTCTCCCTGATAAAATTGCGAATGACACGCAAGGCATCTCTGTGACGCAATTCCAGTGACGACGCTACTGGGCGCCTTGTCTTTCTTCATTTCTTCACACCACGGGATTAGCGCAACCACCAAGAATATTATTACTTGTTATATATGACATACACCCTACAGCCCAAGAACATCGTGAGCGCAACCTTCTTGCTGTTGCTGTTTTCCTCCGTGACTGGCTCGCACACACGATGGGCATTTTTCGAGAATTGGAGGTTGATGATTAAACGCCTGCGAAACGTATCACTAATGAGAAATTTCGGACAGATAAAATATTTGACATAGAACTTTAAAAACTTTAAGAAAAATTGTCTTGATTCAATTAGCGCTTTTAAATGGCTGCGCGCACTTCCCCATGAGAATGCGCTAACGATGAGGCCCCCCCAAAACCGAATATCCGCAACGCAGTGGTTCCATATAATTCGATGAAACGTTACTACTAAAAGATATGTCTCTACTGAAGAGAAACGACTGCCTGATAAAAGTTGTGTTATGTTCATTCATCTCCTCCTCAATATCAGCACGATGGCTACTGAGCAGTCTAGAATTTTTTACACCCTTAAGGGTGCTCTGCTCTTCCGTGGTTAACACCATAACATTTTCGGCTTCAGGAAGCCTTTATTACATCTGACATCAAACTGAACAACCTGTACGGTGAGAAAAGGCATCGTTAAAATATTAGCACTGATTGTGACCACCTGGAGTACGTATATAGAAACATCGATGCGAAAATTAGGCTGCGTAAGCTAAGAATATTTGTTAATTTCACTTTTCTCGTCGTCTGTGGTATACCTATCATAATTTTTACCTACAAAAAAAAAGGCGGGGAACAAGGAACTTGTATTCGTTTTTGCCTGCCATTCGCTCTTACCTTTTAAACGAGGGTATGTTAGCTATGGCACAGCCAAGCACCCTTTTTTACACCTATAAAAGCGTAAAAAGAAGTTTTACTCTTGCAGCAGACCACCTCTACACAGTACTAACACACGCACTAGAGAGCGTAATTCCGCTTTCTCTTTCTCGTCATCGTAGATTAATAGCCTGCGTAGCGCAGCGTCCTAAGTCATCAGTGCGAAGCGACTTTATACATAGAGTTGTGTGAGAGAGAGAGAGAAAGAAAAAGATGACCGGGGCCCCAACTGACGTGATTACGAGCGAAAGAAGTGCTACCACATTAAGTATTCATGAGTTATTACCATAGGTCGGCAAAAAAAATGTGGAGCTCACTCATACTCACTCGAGAACTATATTTTGCTCTGAGGGTTCACTCGGACTCAGACTCACCACAATTTTCCTCAACCGGACTCACTAGGACTCAGACTCACTAAACTTTTTCTCAGCCGGACTCACTCGGACTGAAACTCACCAGCGCATTACTTAGCCGGGCTCACTCAGAATCAGACTCACGGCTTGACCCGAGTCTGAGTGAGCCTGAGTGAGTCGACTCATGAGTCCGTTAACGTATAATTAGCTTTTGCGATGATGGTGTCAATGCTTTTTAACGCCAATATATCCCATGATCGGTGCTCTACAGTAGAATACTCATTTTGATCTTGTGCCTTCAAATACGATTTGTCAGTGGTTTTAACCCAGTGAGGAAACTTTTATGAAATACGCGACTCACACGATATATTTATATCAAGAACTTCCCGTGAAAGAGTTTGCGGGGAAAGTTCATGCCACTCACCCCCCCCCCCCCACTCACGCCTCTCATCAATAATTATTGAGGTGGCGCATGAGCGCGTCCATTCAGATATGTGTGAATAGACTTGAGTATAGACGTAAGGCGGTATGGGGCTGATATTAACGCCGAACATGCGTAGATGGAACCACAGGTCGGCATTAAAAGGTGCAGCTCACTCGGGCACACTCACTAAATATATTTTGCCCGTAGCGCTCACTCAGACTCAGACTCACCAGTACTTTCTTCAGCCGGTCTCACTCGGACTCGGGCTCACAAAATTTTTCCTCAACAGGACTCACTAAGACTATAACTCACCAAAATATTATTACTCACTCGGATTCACTAAGACTCATAGCCCGATCTCAGTCTGAGTGCGTCGACTCATGAGTGAGTTTGCCGACGTATGGTGGAGGACCAGCGAAGCTGTGTAGCACATGGCACAGAGGGGACGCTGGACTTGAATGGTCCACAAAGGCACATAACTGTGATGAAAGGTACAGAGAGGAGGTACGAGAAGTCCCTTTTGAATCTAGCGTTTGCTCCTTTACAGCACTTCCACCTGAATTTACGTGGGCCAGAAGTTCAGCGCGCTTGTATTTATTTATTTATTTATTTATTTATTTATTTATTTATTTATTTATTTATTTATTTATTTATTTTCCTCTTTTTTTGCCCAAGGACCACTTCTAGATGTGAGTAGCAGTGTTAGCCCAATTTCGGTGGCACATACCTGCTAAGATTTTCTCTTGAGAGGGTCACTGTTCGCGGAATTACGAATGGTTTGGTTATATACATTTTCGCTGTAAAAGTGTGAGGAGTCACTCCACTCTGCTGTCGTTATGATACTGTCATCACCGCACCGTAGACAACTCCAACGTCGCTTAGTGTTTCTCGATGCCTAAACGTTGGGTGACGCCAACGCTACCGAAAACATCGGCCACTATATCAGAAACTATTGCAGGCAGCTGGTTTTTTATAGTGTATAGCTGCTGTAGGCGGCTGTCAGTACAGACTTCCTTTCATTTAAAATTGAAACTTTAAGATATGGAGTGTAGCATCGCAAGACAGTCCTCGGACTACGAAATATGCCGTAGAAGGACGCTGTAGGTCAACTTCGGCCACCTGGGGTTCTTTACCATGCCCTTTGAAGGAGTATTGATATGACGTTTTCGAATTTCATCATCCTTTCCCGTTAAATGAAGATCACAGCCTCATTTAGCCCCGGACTAACGTACTGGGATGTGTCATAGCTTTCTAAACATGACGTAGAAGCATTATGACGCCGCGATGTGCTATCTCGCTCCTTTCCTGGGATCGCAGCCACAGAAATGCTCGCAGCGCTATCTATCAATCCGCGCCACCGTGAGATTTCATCATAACAATTGTGGGGGTTTTACGTCCCAAAACCACGATACGATTATGAGGGGCGCCATAGTGGAGGGTTCCGGAAATTTTGATCATCTGGTGTTCTTTGACGTGCACCTAAATCTATGAGTACACGGGCCTCTAGTATTTCGCCTCCATTGAAATGCGGCCGCCGCGGCCAGGATTTGATCCCGCGACCTTCAGGTCAGCAGTCGCGGACCGTATAACCACTAAACCGCCGTAGCGGGTACCCCGAGATTTCAATGCCACTGTATATACCTTGCAAAGTCACCGGCTACAATATGTACTTTGCAATATGTGCCATATAGTAATTAATCAAAGTCTGAATAAGAGAAGTGTAGTCATAAGTCGATTATGTGTATTCAATTTTTTTATGTGTGTGTGTTAGCGATATCCGCCGCTTCGAGTAAGCCAGCGCAGTATGGTAATACTATAACCATCCCAGGCATGTTTCAAAAATTGCACCCGCAATTGCAGCCATTTTCAGTGAGTAATTCATCGTCATCACGAGTGGCTGGCACCTGCTCGCGCGATGAGTTCTTGATTTTTTTTTTTTTGCCAGTACGGGCCCATTTTTTTTCCCTTTATATGCGAATATAATTTCTTTGTATAGCACAATGGATCCCGGATGGATGGTCTATCCACCTTGCGGTGTGACGTCACCCACAAACGCACATATACACGTATTTTACTCCTTTATTCATTTTTCTGCACATTTTACTTTGGCATTATACGTTTATATATTTTTTATTACCAAACTGTACTTTTGTTTGACATTTCTGTACTATATCTGCTGCCAAGCAATAACATGATTTATTACGTGTGTGTGTGTGTGTGTGTGTGTGTGTGTGTGTGTGTGTGTGTGTGTGTGTGTGTGTGTGTGTGTGTGTGTGTGTGTGTGTGTGTGTGTGTGTGTGTGTGTGTGTGTGTGTGTGTGGTTTTGCGTAACGTGTAAATAGTTATATCTATTTTTGTATCTTACTCATTGTTTTACGAATTTTGTTTACGCCTGTATACGTACACGCACTGTATCTGCACTAAACACCCTCTATGTAATACCCGAAGGCCTTTAGGGGTAACTTGAATAAATAAATAAATAATAAATGCACACGTACACCGACGCGAGCGACGCCAGCGTAGCGCATATGCGCATCATCATCATCGTATGGTGCATCCACTTCAGGACGAAGAACCCTCCCAGCGATGTCAAATTTACATGTCTTACGCGAGCTCATTCCATTTATCCCTGAGAACCGCTTCCCTTTATCACCCCACCCAATTCTCTCTGCCGGCCTCGGCTGCATCTCCCAACCCCTGGTATATTCACTCCGTCGTTCTCAATGAACATCCGTTATCCACCTTACGCATTGCGTGACCACACCCGTGTCTACTTTTTTTTCTCTCTCTCTCTCTTTATGCCAACAACGATATCAGGTATACCCCTATTTCCTCTCTGATCCACTCTGCTCTCTTCTTATCTTTTCATGTTACGCCTGTAATTTTTCGTTGCATAGCATGCTGCGTGGTCCTCGATTCCTTCTCGGGTTTACTTGTTATCCTCCGAGTTCCTGGCTCGTACGTTTAACATTGGTAGGATGCAATGGCTGTGCAGTTACACCGCTTTAGGGACAGCGACGAGCTACGGGTCGTATGATTTGGGAATGTCTGCTATATACACTCAAGCCCATTCTTATTATTCGATGAATTTCCTTTGCATGAGAAGGCTAGCAACTGACCCAAGTATACACACTCTTGTACAGATTCTAGTATCGGGTTGCCAGTCATGTATTCGCATGTATACACCGCATGTGTACACCGGATAAAAAATAAATAGGAAAGTTGAAAATGTTCTGACAGATACTTTTTTTGAAAATCTGGGCTTCTAGTACAGAAGCCCAATGGTCTAACCACTACGTCACAGTCGTGCGCCTGTGACGTAGTGGTTAAACTGCGTCATCGGGTGAAATATAACGCCTTTAAGAATGATCCACGGGCAAGCAAGCGCACTCAAACGCTTAAACCGTTTTCCACAACGCTGATGGTTTTCCTCAAGAACTCGCTTCCTGCCAGCCAGCGCATAAGGAAGCTTGGTTCACAACGCCGACGGATTGTCGTTGAGTCGTCGTTATGCTATTCGCATTCACATTGATTATTACCCCAATCAATTTATGCTGTAGCAATTTTTTGCAACACGACGGAAACTTTCACCGCCCGTCAATTTGAAATCAATATGACTGATTTTCATTGTATCTGTAGCGTAAGAAATCTGTATTACTGGAACGTACCATTGTTTTTATTACAGGGCGACCTGGCACAGCAACAAAAAGAAGGCGAATGAAAATGATCAGAATGCAATAATTTAAGCTACGAAAGACAAAAAAAAAGGAGGAGCGAGGTGGAACAAAACTAGTGGTCACGTGACGGAAGGTGTGGCCACACCAGGCGCGCGGCAGTGTAGTACCTCTGCAACCGCTACAGCCGCGCCCAGGAAGGCGCACCTGTTCGGCGGGACGAAACGGACGGCCACCAGAGCAGGGGTGGCTCAGAGGGCTGACGCGGCCTGGGATTGGTCAACAGGCATGCGGAATCAAGCGTACAAATCGGACCACTGCTGCCACTTGAAACAGAACAAAGTATATAGAGGGTGAGCGGGGCAGTGAATGAGACAAGATAAAAAAAAGATACGAGTGAAACAACGCCCCCGCGCGTACACTGCCTCATTGATACCCACCCGCTGAGCACACGCTGCAAAGATCAAGCAAACACATTCGGCATAAGTCGCGAGTACGATTCTAATGTCGTTCTTTCGCACTGATTGGCCCATTGCGAGTCATTACACGCGTGAGGCTATAGGATGACGAGTGCGTACGTTTTCCTCACGCACCGAGCCTCCCATGCTCATTGGTCGCCGCAGTTGCAGGAAGGGACGAAACAGGCCGCAGGCTTCTCGTCAACTTCTGCGTGACTTTTGCTTGTCTCCTTCGTGGTGCTCATTGCCTTTGGCGTGCATATATTCAGTTGCGCCGGCACGGTGGCGTTCTTTCTTTTCGTTTTTTTTTTCTTTTTTTTACCCGTGCCTTCTTGTTTATAGCAATTCCCTTTTCTTTTCTTTTTTTTTTCCTTGCGTTCATCCACGCACAACTTATGCAGCAAACGATGCGTGCTTCCTCGTGCGGCGCAGGTATATTGCCCAACAATCGAACAAAAAAAAAATGAAACAAAGACCGGCGAGAGCGTCAAACTCCCGAGGCTTTCCAGCCAAATGACAAGGCGCAACTGCGTCGGCGCCAGATGACTGGCTCGCTGAGACCCAAATTGCTCGCAATGAGCAAACGCGCGCGCGCTGCAGTGCCCCACCAAACGATGCGATGCGGGCCGCCCCTTCTTCTTATTCTTCTACTCCATCTGGTGGCGGCAGCTTGTCGTTTTTTTGTTTGTTTTTTTTTCTGGCTCCGACCGAGCCGGATGGTGGGCGTGCGCTTGCATCCCTCATGCACGGCGGCACGTGAATTGAGATGGCCAAATTATTATGCTTCGGCGCGCAGCGCGCGCAACCGCACGCAAGCCGAGCTCGCTTCGCGAAACACCGAAAGAGGCACACCTATGCGAGTGACCCCTCCCCGTGTGTGTGACTCTCCGGGCGGCTTTTCGGCCTTGCCGGCCTCGGCAAATGGAAGCTCAGGAGGTGAAGCTGTTCGTTTATAGCGGTGCTTCTCGGGTAGCATGCACGTTACTCGCCCGGTGCAGTTAGGAGCTTATAGTTTATAAAGCACGCGAGAAGAGAGCCTGCCACCCGAGTGCATATGTAGACTAAAAAGGGAGAAGAGGGACAGAGGAAGAAATACGACGCCCGAAGAGCGACTCCGCGTTCTTCATCAAACTTTGCCGTGCCGCCTTGGCGTAGCAAGCGGCGCCTGATTTGCAACCGAGCGTTTCCTTCTCCCATGCACGAAATCGCCAACTCTATCATTCTATCTCTTTCTCTCATTCCAGGCTGATCTAGCCCTAGTGCGGGAGCAAGTCGCGCTCCTGTTTGGGTAAGATACTGGCAGGTAGTAGCGAGTTTTAGTATAGCGGGAAACGCTTACGTTAGCGTTAGCGTGCGTCTCAACGCTAACGCTAAAACGGAACGCGCTGCGTGTCAACTGGTGGTCTTTTAGTACAGCGGAAGGCATTCCCGCTAACGCTAACGCAAGCACATACGGCGCCATCTAGACATAAAAACACTAAATGCACTGTAGAATCCACAAAAGTGTAACCAAGTCGAGCTGATCCAAAGTCACCACTGTTGCGTCTCCATGTCGCGTTTGCAGAAGCGTTGAGTTCTGACACATTGGTTTCTGTCGACATGCCGCGTTCGAGAATTCTTCAAGACCCCTATTACCTGGCCTTTTTAAGCTGGGACGCATCACGCGTCACATTCATGCACTGCCGCGAAAGGCATGAAGGGAAACGACGCCTGACATGTATGTAAGTGGCCGTATCTTGGAAAGAGGCGACTAAAGACAGCGTCGCCATCTCTGCGCTGCTACAGAAAACATGAGCGAACCTTGCAAGCAAATCTTGCTAAGCCTTCTGCAGCGCAAATCCACTTTGTATCTCAAAAACGGAGCTATTTTATCGGCGGTACACGGTTGGCGAAGCCTCATTACTGAAATCTAAATCAAATACGAACATTATTAGGGAATGAATAAGTTTAGTAATGCAGAACGGCGGCTACAAAGATTCGAAGTGGACGGCTCTCGCTTCAACAGGCACCGCCATCTTGCCCTACGTACGGGATCTCTTGCGTGCGTTAGCGTTGAACGCTATATTCCAGAAATAGCGTTCGTACGTAAGAGCTCGGGCTACGTTTACGTTCTGCTCATGCGCAGTTAGGAGCACGCAACGCTAACGCTAACGCTAAATCCTTGCGTTTGCTGTTATCCGCTATACTAAAACTCGCTACTAATTGGCGAGCGCTACATATCCCGGCCGTCGGTCACTATAGCGTATACGCAAACAAAAAAGAAGCGGCTTTGGTTTATGCATCCGGGCATTCGTATATGGCGGGGCGACGCCGCGAAACTGCAGGGAATCACGCGACAGCAGCGACGCCGAAGCCAGTGCGCGTTTCCGGAGTAAAATTGCTATTTTTGTTTCCATTACAGTTTATCTCGTACAGTGCATGCAACTGACGTTTATGCGCCATGAAAAAGTGAAAAAATGTTCCCTTAACGCGCCGACGCGCGTGCGCGTCGAACTTTTCGATCTCTTCCTTATAGGCGCGCGTGCATTTTATGCTAATTGAACAAAGTTCCGTGCCAATAAATGCGTGTATAGTGATTGTCAATGCTCGTTTAATATTAATCAGTGGCGGGAGCTGTTACTCGTCGGTGTTACTCGTCGGTTTTTGAAGGAGGAAACTTGTTCGAAGCAGAGAAAAGAGAAAAAAAATTAAAGTGGTCATACCAGTGACGAAAAGTCTGCGATGAGGCACTATCTTCCTTGACCCTGTAATACACGAAGAAACGGACCCGAATGCGCGATGCTTGGCGTTATAGGGAGTGATCATTACCGTAAGTCCGTCGATTTCGCTAATAGCATGTTTAGATTCCGGGTTCGCTCGAATTTTTTTTCTTCCCAACAATTTTACCATAAGGGGTTTACGTGAATGCAGGCCAAAGATCCGTATTCACAAGAACTTTAATATGCACTCCCATTGTTGGACACGTTAGCGACGGTAGAAAGCCCATGGCAAGGAGCTTTCAGAAACGAAAAGCTTCGTAAATTCAGCTGCAGGTTTCTTTTCTTTTCTTTTTTTAAATATAGGGTTCATCAGCAACTGACCTAACAAAGAGCACTAATGGGCGAAAAGCTATTTCGAAGCTCTTCGAAAAGCAATGAGAAGCGACATTTATGCGATTTAAATGCTTTGGGAAGTATGCCTCTCGGAACCCATAACATCCCCTTTGCAAAATCCGTCTGCGATTTACCGTCCTCGGAGCGATCGTCCCTTTATTACGCTGACAACTATCCTACGTATATAGGACCCAGTTCAATAGGTAATCAAACTCTCTTAAGCGTATGTCAATACGGGCACGGAATATTGTCATGCGAGAGCGACGGGTGTATAGGCGACTCAACTCACGTAATTCAATTCGACGACTCTGCCCGTTCTATCGTCACCGCCACATTCACTGCCTGACGGGTGTTGCGTGATCGCAGCTTGCTCGGTAATAAGTATACTTCACTGCGGGCGCTCTCCACTGGGGAAACATCACGTGCAATAAACTATACTTATAACCCGGGTGAGACACTCTGTATGCAGCATACGTGTGGCAGAGAATGTGGCGGTGAATGTGATTTAATAACATACAACGTCGTCGAATTGAACTACACGTACCATTTCAGTCCATATTGCCGCACGTCAGAGTAGTCAGATGCCGCCGAGATAAAAAGCAAATAATCACTCCAAAACACCCTCCCCCCAAAAAAAGAGCAATAGTTCAATTACTTTTCTCTCCTTGTAAATATTTTTAATTTTATTGAGCAAGTCTACCTCAAACACGAATGGAAGATAAAAATTAACTTTATTTATTTAGTACATTTAAAATATGCGCAACTTTGAATGAAAGTACATATTTAGTTTTAACATAGTCTCCAGGCTAATCTCCGCTCTGTCCAGTGCACGTTTGCCAGTGCATCAATAAAGTTACTTGTTGACTCCAGCAACGTATGACTGGTTTCAACGTTCAACTACACGGTCATCGTCAAATGCGCTTTTGAGAACGTGGCGAACACTTAAATAATTTGCGGGGAAAACGCGAATAAGCCCAAAAAACGCTACAAGCGTGTGGAAAATTCTGCATGTGGCTCATTGAGAAAAGACGCCTAAATCCGTTCATCATAAGCGGAACTATAGGAACTCTGCCGTATAGTTGTAGTACATAACTGGTGTCCCAGCTAACTTGTGCCAAGGGTTAAAAAATGCAATATTAGAGGCAGACGAGTGAAATCAGTTGCACATTGCTGACAGCAACCTTGCGCACTACAGGCACTTTTTTGTTTTGTAATTAATTAATTTCTTAATTAAGATTATTCAACTAAATTGCCAATTATTGACTTTAGGTATGCGAAGTTCGAGAGCGTCTTCACAAACCCCCATTGCATTAGTTGCGATAAAGAAAGCCTCACGTGTACCATTTTTTCCCAGCTGGAAAGAAAGCCCGCGAATTACAAAAAAAGAAAGAAAAAAACACGTGACTATCGCATTCGCGCGCCGCGATCGTGCTGATCTGAGCCATGGTTTGAGCGAACGAAATCAGCTGCGGCCGCGACTCGCCGGCTCCGTTGCAACGGTAGGACGGTAAGTTGTCGGTGGTTTTTTGGCCCGCATCAGCCAGTTGGCGCGCGTGACGGTGCAAGTTGTAGCGAGCGCGGCCAAGAAACCACCGAGTCCCTATACGTTAAGACAAATCCTCGCACATAAACAATTGTGCCCGGGTCACGAAACCACGCAATCGAGAAGGGCAACCTCGGCGACACTTTCCTCTGCGACACTCCCCCGGCTGTGATAACGGATTAAACAATCATTACGTGCCGTGAACATGGCTCTTGCATACCTGTCAAGCTCTCTACCAGCGAGTAACGGCTCTGCCGGTGCGCTCAAGTCGTGACCACAAAGTCAAAGTGTCCGGAAACAGACTCGGCACATTTGACGCGGGCAGTTAGTCTGTGGAGTCTGACCAAGATTGGAAACCTCTGAAAGCACATCGCAGCCACAGTAGCGGTTTCCAAGGCACTTGTGTCAGGTGTATCATCGCAGCTGCATACAATTTGGAAAAGCATCGTCGAAGTCGTCCTTTCGTTCGCGGCTGCGTGGATGAACCGAGCCACATCTTTAGATCACGCGAGTATACAACAAAATGCTTCCGACGCGTCTAAGACTTCTGCAGTTTAATAAACACCGGCAATCATGATTAGTTCTCTGCATGATTGATGCAGCGCCAAAGACGAATACGAAAGGAAGCACAGAGAGCACAGGACGAGCGCTGTGTTTCCTTTCGTATTCGTCTTTCGCGCTGCATCAATCATGCATGCATTCCAACTAGCCCAACTTTCCATTCTTAGTTCTTTGCGCATGACAGTGTGTCAGGCCATCCACACGCACCGCAAGCTTATCCACACGAGGCTCATGCCACAAAATGTGGAGACATTACAATGACAAATCCTTGACAGAGCTAATCACCTTTGTTAGACAAAACAGACTGCGCCAACCTCTCAATTGTTGCGTCTTTACAATTGGGTGTGCCAATACTGAAATTTTCGAATACTAATCGAGCATGAATAAGGCAAAAAACTGTCTTCGAATGCTGAATATCGAATATGTCACCATCGTCATCATCTCTCATGTCCACTGCAGTGCGAAGGCCTCTCCAAACGATCTCCAAACCAGCCTGTCCTCCACGAGCTGATTCCATTGTATGCCTGCAAATTTCTTAATTTCATCACTCCATCTGACCCTCTCCCCTAATCGGCCGCGTGTCCATCATTAAAGAGTTGCAAAACGAGATGTAACAATAGCTTTCATTAATGTTAAAGCCAATTAATGAACCTGCATGTCAATTAGGCTGCAGTACATTGACGATACTTTCGGTAATGTCCTAATTACA
This sequence comes from Rhipicephalus sanguineus, assembly GCF_013339695.2. Lineage (NCBI taxonomy): Eukaryota > Metazoa > Arthropoda > Arachnida > Ixodida > Ixodidae > Rhipicephalus > Rhipicephalus sanguineus. The sequence goes on from NC_051176.1 coordinate 335,048,929, forward strand.
AAAATACCACGCAGAAAAATGAACTACACGACATGTTCACAAGGCGAGCACTCTTTACGATCTGTAACATGTTTGAAAGCGCAACAATACCCTCTCCCTTATGCCGTGCGATGCTCGCACATTCCCATTGCTTCTTCCAAGCATTGTTACGGGTGGCGACGTTGGCCGACGCGGACTCGTGGGGTAGCGTGGAGCTGAGCGGCAGGAGTCGTACCGCAGGCCCAGGGATGTCCAGAACCGCAGGAAGCCGAGGCAGAGAGACCGACGTTGAGGAAACTTAACAGACGTTTATTTACAACATCACAGAGGACAGGATCGTCAGAACGACATCTAGTCCGATCGATCCGTGCCGAGCAGACGCTCTGCTGCTCCTTAAATACGCTTCAATACAAAGACAGGGAAACTCCTTATGCGGCAAATGTCCGATCACAAACGTGCATGCCTTTGGAGCTGCACAACTATAGCTCCTTATGCGGCAAATGTCCAATCACAAACGTGCACGCCTTTGGAGCTGCACAACTATAGCTCCTTATGCGGCAAATGTCCAATCACAAACGTGCATGCCTTTGGAGGGTCCGTCTCTTCGGCACATAGGTCACCGCCCCCAGGATGGCACTCCAGAGACCACTGCCCTCTCACTCTTCACGTCCGACCAGTTCGGAAGGGGGGGGGGAGACAATGCCACCTCGGGAACTGGTAATCCTTTTACGAACAAAGGCACCAGCCTTAGCCAAAAGCACACTCGATGCAAATACGCGACCCACGGAGTGGTCCCGCGTGTAGCAGCCAGCTCCCCACCGAAGCGCTCAGTTCAGGGAAAAACAGCAGGTGTAGGTAAATCCGTTCTCCGAAATGAGGGGGGGGGGAGTCCCAAGTAGCAGGAAAACTCGTTTGGAGACAGCTGGCCCAGGACCCTCGCATTTGCTTTGTAACAGCTTCCCCGGCGGCAGGCCGAGACCTCGACGCACAAAGGTCAATCACCTTTGTGGGGAGAGGTCGATGAAGACAATGCTGATGTGCTGAAGCCGTACACACCGCGATGCTGCTCTTGCTACATTCCTCCGCCACCTCCGGTGATCTCGAACATTTGGTAGCGTCGTCCAAGTTCGGAGAAAAGCTTCTCGCTCTGCTGGCCAACATTCCTTCTCGAAAGACAGCACCTGTGTCAACCACGCGAGAACCACAACCGCCAAGCAGGCAAGCGCCCGTACTCTCTCCCTGAGACCCACCAGGCTTTTACTTCAACCAAAATGTCCTGCTCTCAATTACAATAGCAGCAGCAATTCCAACAACCAAACCTGAAATAGGCTGCTCAAACCCACAAACACATGTCGTGATGAAGCACGACCACAACAACAACAAAAAAAGGCAATTGTAAACCTGTCACAAAAAAAAATTGAACCTAATTACACAAGCCAGAGTACCCGATGCCATCAAGTTCCCTGAATCGCACACAACCCTAGCCTTCGGCTAAAGCCCTTTTACTCATTGCACTTGGCAAATGAGTACTACATTAAGAAAACAAAGCGCTTCAAACTTACTACGAAATAAACTGAAAATCAAACTCACACGTGTACCATAATACAAAGTGAAAAGTTAAAACCATACTGACGCGCTTACTAGCACGCAACGCCAAAACAAATCAGTAGTACGTTAAAAACAGGCCTTTAACATTCAGCCTTCATCTCTGTAACCACTACGAACAGCTCTCCTCTACTCGAGCCCTACCAGCTATAAGAACATTTTAAAAAACATAGCGGCATTCCTTCTTCATCAGCCGGCGACCAAACATTAGCAAAAAAAATCATTTCCAAAATTGAATACAAGATAAATTCTTAGTATTCAACGTTACACTGTGCTTATCTGCATGCGGCGCCCTTTCAGACGAGCTCTGGGGAGACGCGCATGCCACAGATTTCGAGGGGTCCGGTCTCGACAAATGAACAAAGAACAAACCTGTCCGACGCGCTCAGTAGCGGCGACTTTTGACCCGCGGCCTCCCGATTCTGACAAAGGGCATCGCTTGCCCATTGTGCCCCTCCGGGTTAAGCCGTCAGCCTTTAGCCACGGTGGGGGACAGCCTTTGTCACGATTCCGGCGTACGCGACATTTCGCTGCGCTCCTGCCTCGACTAGGCCGTGAAAAGGATGAGACCAGGCGAAGATTTCGGCATCTGAATTTCACTGAAATTCTTTTCTTCGCGACGCGCCTCACGTCCGATCCAGATTTCCGCGGGACTCTCAACTTGGAACTTGTCCTAGCACGCCTTTTTGGGATTTCAGGCCTAGCCTTTATCTTGGCGTCTCGAAGAATGCGGTCGTCGCGTTTGGCTCGCGCTTTAGCACGCTTACCGCCACTGGTCTCTGTTGCGTTCGCCTTTCGCTTCCGTCGGCGCCTTTTTCTCACCGAACGGCTCGCAGCGCTCATAGTCTCGGCACTAGTACTCTCAAGTGTGCTGCCTTCGACATTCGCTGCCAACACTTTAGGCGGCTGAACTGACTTGTCCTCTGGGCCGTTACTAGGTATCTCTGAGTCTGACCTAACGGTAGTCCCGACACTCTCTAAGTCAGCCAGCTCGCCCTGAGATGTCTCTTCAGCTTCGGGCGTTCTATCGCTTTCGTGGATAGCCCCTTTTCTCTGGCCTTCGAAGTCGGCCTCCTGCTCTTCGCGCCTTTGACACTCTTCAATCTCACGCGCTTTGCGTAGCGCCTCTGTCTCTCGCGCCACACGAAGTGCTTCTTGTTCTCGCGCTTCCTCATCTAGCGCTTTTCGACGCGATTCATCCTCACGCGCCTTGCGGAGCGCCTCGGCCTCTTGCGCCACGCGAAGTGCTTCTTGTTCTCGCGCTCTGTGACGCGCTTCCTCCTCTAGTGCCCTGGCGTCCTCAAGCGCCTTACTACGGGCTTCGGCCTCTAACGCCTGGCGACAGTTCTCAGCTTCAAGCGCTTCACAGCGCGCGTCGTCCTCAAGCGCTTCAGCGCTGACCTTGTTGCCCCGACTTTCGCAGTCAGCAGGACCTGAAACACCTAAGTGGCGCAAAAAGGCATCTTTGGCCTTATCAAAGTCTTGCGCTTCCTCCGTGCATAAGCGCTCCAAAACGCATGCAATTTCGCGCGGCAGCAACGTGACAAGCCTCTCCAACCAAAGGTCTCGGCTAACACCAACATCTTCGCAGACCTTTTCAAACTTAACGAGAAAAGACACAATGTCCTCGTCTATCTCGAAAATCTTGAGTTGACATTGTGCCCGTTGCCACTTAATCGCCTGAATTTCACGATGAAGTGTTTTCATTTTGAGAGCATGTTCTCGCTCCCGAGCCTGCCTCTCTTCGCGCCTTTCGCGTTCCTCTGCCTCTCGCTTTTCGCGCTTCAGCCTCTCATTTTTTTCTTCAGCTTCGCGCCTAAGCCTCTCATCTCTTTCTTCCTCAATTAGCTCTAGACACTCTGAGAGCTCGTCGTCGTCTGCCTCAAGGTTCTCAATAGCCTCGATAATCTCTGGCTTTCTCATTTGTTCTCGAACATCCAAACCCAAACTTTTAGCTAACTCTAGTAAAGCGGTTTTTTCAGTGCCTTCAGATTCATGGTTGCTGCAAGTGCTGCTAACTTCACTACTACTAAGACGCTACGTTCCCATGCACAGGTCAACGCAGAGTAGTTACCCAAAATTACCACCTTTCGAGACAAAGCCTGGCAAAATCTCAGTGAAGAAAAGTCAAGCACTCACCACACCCTGCAGCCATGATCTCGGCGGAGACGATCCCGATGCTGGCCCGAGCTTGTTGCGACTTGGCGTGAGCAGAATCCCGTCGCTGCCATCCAGTTACGACCGGGTATTTTTGGATCCATCCCACCGCTGTCGACCAGTTGTTACGAGCGGCGACGTTGGCCGACGCGGACTCGTGGGGTAGCGTGGAGCTGAGCGGCAACAGTCGTACCGCAGGCCCAGGGATGTCCAGAACCGCAGGAAGCCGAGGCAGAGAGACCGACGTTGAGGAAACTTAACAGACGTTTATTTACAACATCACAGAGGACAGGATCGTCAGAACGACATCTAGTCCGATCGATCCGTGCCGAGCAGACGCTCTGCTGCTCCTTAAATACGCTTCAATACAAAGACAGGGAAACTCCTTATGCGGCAAATGTCCGATCACAAACGTGCATGCCTTTGGAGCTGCACAACTATAGCTCCTTATGCGGCAAATGTCCAATCACAAACGTGCATGCCTTTGGAGCTGCACAACTATAGCTCCTTATGCGGCAAATGTCCAATCACAAACGTGCATGCCTTTGGAGGGTCCGTCTCTTCGGCACATAGGTCACCGCCCCCAGGATGGCACTCCAGAGACCACTGCCCTCTCACTCTTCACGTCCGACCAGTTCGGAAGGGGGGGGGGAGACAATGCCACCTCGGGGAACTGGTAATCCTTTTACGAACAAAGGCACCAGCCTTAGCCAAAAGCACACTCGATGCAAATACGCGACCCACGGAGTGGTCCCGCGTGTAGCAGCCAGCTCCCCACCGAAGCGCTCAGTTCAGGGAAAAACAGCAGGTGTAGGTAAATCCGTTCTCCGAAATGAGGGGGGGGGAGTCCCAAGTAGCAGGAAAACTCGTTTGGAGACAGCTGGCCCAGGACCCTCGCATTTGCTTTGTAACAGCATCTAAACATCGTTAGGGTATCAATATCAGCTATTATTTTATCTGTTTAGAGAACGCGAATGTAGTACAACATTTGCTGTATAAGATACCTGCGGAATAAAGCTTGGTGAAAAAAAATGACTCCTGTCGCCTGGGCGCGCCAGGCAGGCTGAAATGGAGTCACACCTAGTGTGGCGTTCCACACTATAGTAATGAGAACTAACAGACAGTAATGCCAAGGAAAGTATAGGGGGTGTTATTTGCAGTAATTAAAATATAAATGTGAAGAAAGTAAAGTGGACGAAAAGATAACCTGCCGCCCGCAGGGACCGAACCTGCGACCTTCGAATAACGCGTCCGATGCTCTACCACTGAGCTACGGCGGCGGTCATCTCCCCGTCCACTTTATGGGGTTTATATGTGGATTGAAACTTAGGAGTGTCAGTCAGCGCCAGTCGCAGCCATGGCGGCGAGTGTGGAACACTCTTTTAAAGACGATAGTCTTTCTTGGGGAACTTACACGCAGAAATTTTGGTCTGTCTTTCTGTTTGTCGGCACGTCCCTCGATTCAGCCACTCGGCCAAAGTTGAACCACTTGCCCAAGGGCCAGCCGTCTTGAACTGGTACGGCTGTTCATACTTGTGAACGTTGTCGATCAAAAAGTAAATATCATGCATATCTGAGGTGCAACATCACTAGGTAAGTATTAGGTGGCATGTTCCTTTAATAGAAAATGCATACATACGTAATTTTAAGGACCCTAGTTTCTTAAGCTGCGCTGAAAATGCATAAGAATGGAAGCTTGAGCGAGTTGGTATGCGTTCATCTTTGTTGAAACAGCGCTCACTAGACGACGACGAAGTAAAAGAAGGCACAGGACAGGCGCTGCCTGTCCTGTGCCTTCTTTTACTTCGTCGTCGTCTAGTGAGCGCTGTTTCAACAAAGCTGAAAATGCGACTGCGCTGAAATTTGCCTTCCTCCGTGCCCTTCGCACGAGCTCATTGTTGTGTTTCGGTTTCGGTTCTGTATTGCACTGTACGAATGCCATGGGTTGGTGTTGAAAAACTTTAGTTTTGAGAAGGCCAAGAAGGTGAAAAAAAATATTTAAAAAATGAAAAAGTAGCGTTGTGGGCGGCCTTCAGGCTGCCGGTTGTGGGCGCCGCTCTGGCGTTCCTGTTTTACCCAGGCGACGTGTAAATAAAAGAGTGTGTGGAGAGTACTCGTTGAGTGCGGACGTTTCTCTGCTTCAGCGCTTCGCGCCAAACCGCGTTTTCGGGCTGGCTGGCGTCCCCGCCGGTCGCGTTGGTCACCGCCGGTCTTCGCCTGCTGCTGCGCCGGGACTACCAGCACGCAACACAGCACTCATGTTTCCCGACGTATTGCCAGATGGCGTCCATATCTCACACAGCGCCTCTTCTATCGTCTTTACACGACATTTGCAGCGAAGCACGCAGATACGCGGCCAATTTTTTTTTTTTTTTGCCTTTTTGGCGTCACGTAGCACGTGATCTATTTTACGAGCAGGCAGCTGACCAATAATCCCTCGCATACTACCTGAAGGCATCATGTCTGCCAGAACGAGACCCTCGCTATGAATGAAGGAAAGAAGATTACTCTTAAGGGCTCGTTTTTCTTTGTTAGACACAATATTAATGAGAACTAACAGACAGTAATGCCAAGGAAAGTATAGGGGGTGTTATTTGTAGTAATTAGAATATAAATGTGAAGAAAGTAAAGTGGACGAAAAGATAACCTGCCGCCGGCAGGGACCGAACCTGCGACCTTCGAATAACGCGTCCGATGCTCTACCACTGAGCTACGGCGCCGGTCATCTACGTGCTACGGTCGTGCTACGTGACGCCAAAAAGGCAGAAAAAAGAGTGTTCCACACTCGCCGCCATGGCTGCGACTGGCGCTGACTGACACTCCTAAGTTTCAATCCACATATATACCCCATAAAGTGGACGGGGAGATGACCGCCGCCGTAGCTCAGTGGTAGAGCATCGGACGCGTTATTCGAAGGTCGCAGGTTCGGTCCCTGCCGGCGGCAGGTTATCTTTTCGTCCACTTTACTTTCTTCACATTTATATTCTAATTACTACAAATAACACCCCTATACGTTCCTTGGCATTACTGTCTGTTAGTTCTCATTAATATTGTGTCTAACAAAGAAAAACGAACCCTTAAGCGTAATCTTCTTTCCTTCGTTCCACACTATAGGTGTGACCAGGCTGTCCACCCTGGTCCCACCTAGTGTGGACAGTGTTTCTGAGAAAAGCCGCATGTTATACTTAAACCGCGGCACTCACGACAAGTGCCCCGTAAAGTATGTTAGGTGGGGGGAGGGGGGGACTAAACACTAACTATGCCTAAAACGTTAAACGGTCGCTAGTGCACATTCCCACGACTGTGAGTACATGAAGTAGAATGCAGAGAATGCCAGGGCAAGCACTCGAGAGAGCGAACGAGAGAATGATGAACAAAACACAAACGGAACAAAGGAAAGCGCGCCGGCAGTCGCGAGTTTCCAGACCGCGGCTGGAGATGAAATATGGGTCCGTCGATCCGGATACGCCCGCGGCGCGGCGGCACTGCGTCCGTCGCACTCTCTTCGAGCGCGCGCTCGAAGCGCGCAACAAAGGGCCGCGAGAACTTTCCGTTTCACGACCCGGGGCCAGTTATAGTCGCCGAGGTCTATAAATTCGCGCACGCCGCGAGGGCAAAGCGCGCCTATACACCCGCCGCCACGCAGGTAGTACATACGTGTACGCATTACTCGGGGAACACAGCCGCGGGAACAAGGCGCGCTGCCTGCTATAGAGTTGTATGACCGAACGCTGGCGCAGAAGACAATGGAAAACCGCGATGAAAGGCTGAAGCCCGCTCGCTTGTGCGTGTGCGCGTACGTGCGCGCACTGCACTGCACTCTTGGTCGTCGGTTGATATGTGCGTGCGTTTAGCCGGCTCTCGGTGCGGATAAAACGAAAGGCGAAGCGAGCGGCCATCTTTTCCTCTGTGCGTGTGTGTGCGCGCGCGTATGATTTAACTGACTGCGTGCGGGAAGACGGAGTGGAAGGAAGAGCACGCGGTATATTTGCGAATACACGCACGCGTTTTCTTTCTTTTTTTATCTTTTTTTTTTCGGCAGAAAGTGGGTAACGAGAGGGCGCGGGTCAAACAGAGATGGAGGGGGGTAGTCGGGAGAGGGATAATCCCGACGTTCACAGACAGCGCGCGCCTCCCCGCGGCTGTGATTAATAGGGAAAATTCTGCGAAAGCGGACCGAAGTACAGCGCTCCCGCGCCTACGCGAGGACCCGAGCAGGTGCTCTTTATATAGGAAAAGGCTCACGCATGTATGGTGTACACGGAGTAGAGCGCATGCACCGCTGACGGCGGCAAAGCACGCGAACAACGCGCATGGAGCGTTCGTTCTTCCTGAGAGTTTTGTCTGCGCGCTCACACGCACGAGCACAAAAGCACGCGGGCGGCCGCATAGGCCCATATATACGCACATAAAATGCACGTGCAGTATACGTTTGCGAACCGGCGCTCGTACAGTTCTCGGAGGAAGATGTCGGCGCAGATTTTGCGAAGAACGAGCGGTTGTGAGAGCTCGGAGAGTATTGCGTGGCGAAGAATCGAGTTGAGCCGTTGTGTTTTACATATTTTTTTCTTAAGCTCCTGGCATTTATACGTCATCACTGCGTGTGCGAGTGCGTATAAGCAGGGCATGCATGGAGAGGGCAACAAGGTACTTTAGCGGACTAACTTTTACCTGCTGAAAAAGGTAACTCTTGGTGGATGGGGAAAAGTTTGGTAGACCTCTATGGTACATATGCCCCATTACGATATGACTGCGGCCGTTTAAAGACATTACACTACAGTGGAGTTGGGCGAAAATAAATGAAATGTAAATTTAAAAAACTATGCCGTTTAAAGACAGCGGAACAGTATACTTGAATGCCCCACGCACCGCGGCGAGAAAGTAAGTGTCACTTTAACGCCAAATCGACGTAATTTGCGACGCTCCGATAACGTTACGTGGCAACTCACGTCCTATGCCGCACGTTTAGAATGAGCGACGGGCCTTGGATTTATTGTTGCAAATTGGCGCCCTTGGAAAGCTGTAGACGAACGTTACTTCATGATACCTGAAAGCCTGAAGTCTTTGCCATCCTCTCACCTATGAGTATTGCTATCTGATCGACTCGATAACATAGCTTTTATTCCAGCGTTTTATTTTTATTTTTTACTATCATTTCTAATGAATTAATCTACTTTCCCTCCCTATAACACAATAGCGGGTCAGCGCTCGTATGAATGCCGCAATAACTTATTCTTCCAATCCCTATCTATTTCTCGAACACCGGCTGGCCCCCGTGTTTGATGCCAGTACCTCACAAAGACATAAGGGACAAAATGCGTATGCGCCAAACCCAAGTCCCTTTCGCTTCCATTTAACTTCAGTACAACGTGTGGTACCCCAGACAGAGTGAGATATAGCAGGACACAGACACAGTAAGAACGTTCCATGATCCTTGAGCGCTGTCCCTGTCCGTGTCGGGCGCGGTGTTGTTCATTTCATAACATTATAGCGCGCATATGTTCTAGGAAGGAAAAATGTAGGAAGAGAGGTTCATGTAAATGTGAAATTTCAGCTCTCACAAGTGAGACTTACGATGTGAGATGGCGAGAACTACAGGTAAAATCGTGTCGATTAACTCATGCCGTGAACGTAATTCTGTACAGCTCTGCGCAAGCAACTATTTCGAAATTCAAAGCACAGTTTTTATTTATTTCTTTAGGACAGTTTACTGATTCGAGCTATCGTAATATCCTGACAGGGCTATAGCTATTGAACTGACGACATGCTGTGGGCCTATATGGTAAAAGTAAGTTATACCGTAGTCCCCACCGGCGGCGTGTTCTTTTTTAAGTGCGAAGAATTTTCTGGCGAACCAAATGCACTTTGACTGCTATCTATCTATCTATCTATCTATCTATCTATCTATCTATCTATCTATCTATCTATCTATCTATCTATCTATCTATCTATCTATCTATCTATCTATCTATCTATCTATCTATCTATCTATCTATCTATCTATCTATCTATCTATCTATCTATCTATCCGCCTACGTCTTCGTGCTCTCATGGTCGCTTCGGGAAATTTTTATTTGCCAAAACTGGCATGTCATGATATGAATGTATGACAAACATGAATAAAAGATCATCACAGACGGCAAGAAACGCATGTAATATGCATCACTATACACATAACAAGATGACATCGTGATGTAAGGTGATCGCTTTATTACTGTGCTATGTGTCATGATGTGCAGGACACGATGTGCATGCACGACAAACACAGGTCGCAACATGAATGTTCCGTTGGCATGGATGTCGTCTATATTATGACACGAGTGAAACAAATTAAATATATCATCACAGAATGATGCGCCTTACATTAGAGCTAAACTTCAGAATAAAACTCCCTAAAAGTCAGCACTTGATTCCTATGTTCTCGCGATGTCGACGTACTTGATGCTATAGACAATGAATTGTCTATATTTGTATCTCTCAGAAGCTCCAATGTGTCCGCTGATAACTTACGGTGCCTTTTTTTTTAGGTTGTTTACAACTGTATCGTCATTTTTTTTACCTCAAAAGCGGAAAGTTGTATGTGAAAAGAATCCGTGGACGTCAAGAGACCTCGTTCGCATTGGGCGCCTTTGGGGGAAATTAAAACAAGTGAGAAAATTGTAAGGCACAACCATCAAAAGCTTAAGCTAACAAAAACACAGTCGACAGGTATTTCCGAAGCTAGAGATTACTCCCAAAATGTTTCATTGACAAACTTTCTTCTGCCATCCCCGGATAAGTTCTGGTCATATTTATCGCCAGAGAAGACCCACGTGTCTGATATTTGTGTCGGTGGAACCGTATTGACTGACAGACTGATAATTGTAAATGCACTTAACGACTATTCTTCACGAGCGATTATGGCAAGACACCGCGCACACCTATTCTAGATGATATTCCACCAATCAGCGCTCTCGACGTGAATGAAGCAATCGCACTGTCCTTGCTTCTTGACCTTGCTGTAAAAATGTCGCCAAGCGTCGAGCTAATGCCGTTTTCGCGAGATACGGTGAACGGTGCGATAAAATATATTTGCGTAGTTCCTAATAAATCTCCTTCACGTACGACAATTCCACAGAATTGGAAACATGCAACAATTATTCGCATCCCTAAAAAAGAAGACGGCTCACTACTCTCGTCTTATCGTCCTATTTCCATACTAAGTTGTAACGTATCGAAACTGGTAGAACACCTAATATTTAAGCACATATCAGCCTTGATTGAAGATAAAAGCCTATGCTACACACGTCGCATAGGCCGTTATTTTATCTTTTGAGCACGTGATAATGTGGTGTGATGACGTCATCACGACGTGATAAAGCATCTAAGGCTTTCGCCATAACGAATGATGGCAAACTGACCTCCGCCATGTCAGATGAGTGTCGTGTGGTAATCAGCTTCGCTGCTGATCCACCTTCACGGGGTGGAATGGCTGAGATCTTTTTTTTTTCGTCCGGTTTCATTTTTCGTTATCTCGTACGTACAACGATTCCATTAAACACTAAAGGTAACGACCTCATTCTTCTCATGGCTTCATTGTCGGTTGGCTGCAGAGATATGATTGTGTCTCTAAAAAAAAATGCCCTTCGATTAAGTCCCCTTCTTTCATTTTACCTACACGTTTACCGTTTATGTCTTCGGATCCCTTTTTCGCACCGCTAAGATAATTTTCAGCCTACGAGAACGTGCAGTACTGTCCCATGTTCAAGACGCCCGTTATCGATAAAATCTATCGCTCTTGACTTGCGCACGTACTACATAGCACTTTTTTTTTTTTCGGTGTCGCGAGTATCGCAGCGTGCAACATACTTATGCAAAAGTACTACCTGTTATTTCTGCAGTGCCGTTGTTAGATGCCGCGTTAAATGGTCTCTAACTGGAGAGGTTGAAACAGTACACATACGGCTACTAATTCATTCATCTTCCAGGAAAAAGATATATATATTTGGTTAATATATATGCAAGAATAATAACGATGAAGTACGTTGAAGTGGAAATGTAATCTATGCCTAAGATAGCAATTGTAGTTATCCGTCATGTTAATAATATTAATTGTTGTGGTTTTACGTCCGAAACCACGCTATGATTATGAATCACGCCGCAGAGGGATCAATTTCGACCACCTGGGGTTGTTTAGCGTGCACCTAAATTTAAGCACACGGGTGTTCTTTGCATTTCGCCCCCATCGAAATGCGACCGCCGTGGCCGAGAATTAAGGCTGTCAATAGTGTATTTTATATATATATATATATATATATATATATATATATATATATATATATATATATATATATATATATATATATATATATATATATATATATATATATATATATATATATATATATATATCATGTTTCAAGCGTATACCAGTCCTTTTCACAATCCTTTTTAACATCAGCCGTTTCCTTTTCCTGCACTATTGAATATAACTTGCCCATTATGGATCCTGCTATTACTGACTGCGATGGTGTGCAGAAGTTAATTCGCGGCCTAAACTTGTCTTCGTATTGCGGAGTGGGTGACGTCACTCCAAAGTTTTTAAAAAGTACTGACGTTTGTTCCTCAATCTTCTTATGTAGACAGTTTTCCTAGTCTTTGGAATCCTTTTGTTTACCACGTGACTTGAAGACGGGCAAGGTGGTACCCTTATTTAAATCTTAAGATGCACAGTCCCCTTTGAATTAACGACCGATATCCCTCACCAGTGTACCTTGTAAGGTCTTGGAGCATATAATTTGTTCCTATCTCGTTGCCTTTCTAGCTAAAAACTTATTGTTCTCTCCCTATCAAAATGGTTTCCGTAAACATTTTTCTTGTAAGACTCAACTGGTTTCTTTTACATATGACGTTTTTGCGGCAGCAGACTATTCACTGGCTCTATATTTTTGTACTTTTCTGAAGCTTTTGATATCGTTTCTCACCAGTTACTCTGTTTCGAGCTAAGTAAATTTAACTTCAATATATTAACATGGATTGAATACTTTCTCGCAAACCAAACTCAGTTTGTTACCACTAACAATTACAATTCATAAGGGTCTTCTCTAGTGTGCCTCAGTTTTGGACCCTCTTTTTTTCCTTGTTTACGTAAATTTCCTGCCTAATTCTATTCTGTCATCAATTAAATTATTCGCTAATGACTATGTTATTTATACAAATATTTGCACTAATACTGACGTTGGTGTTCTGAACCATGATGTTCATGAAGCTTCTTCCAGATGCACTAGATGGAACATGCGACTAAACGCTAACAAATGTAAGGCAGTGCGAGTTTCCCGTCACTATAGTTCTATCGATGTTCCTGGATACCTTATTAACGGCAGCGTTTTAGAAAATGTGTCATTCTACAAGTATCTTGGTGTAAAATTTACCTCTAACCTTTCATAACACACTCATGTCAACTATGTAACTAACAATGCCAATCGCACTCTAGGCTATCTACGCAGAAACTTTTCGAGAGCACCTTCCACGCTAAAGCCCATTTTATAAAAAACACGGAACACTAATCGCGCGCACCGAAGGACCTCAATAAACTTATTCATTCATCCATCCATCCATCCATCCATCCATCCATCCATCCATCCATCCGAAGCTCGAGTACGCAAGCGCTCTGTGGAATCCCGGCACTAACACTCTCGTTCAAACCTTGGAATCCGCCCAAAATCATAGTGCACGTTTCGTCCTCTCAGACTATGCACGCACATTTAGTGTATCATCCATGAAAACAGTTTTAGGCCTTCCACTTCTTTGTGAGCGCAGGAAAGTGTCTCGCACTGTTCTGTTTCATAAAATTTATCACGATCCACAAATAAAAGAAGATATTCTTTCCAAACCACCCTACATATCAAACAGATTTGACCATCAACACCAAGTACACATTCCTTTTTCATATACGATATTCTTTCACGATTCCTTTATTTCCAGTACCTCGAATGACTGGAACCAGCTGGCCACCTCTGTTGCCTAACTGACCGATGTCACTGCAGTCAAGGCATGCTGTAGAATGCTATGTATACTCTTATCAGCCATATTTTTTTCTCTATTCTTGTGTACGCTGTTACTTTCCCTTCTGTAACGCCCTCGGGCCATGAAAGTACTGAAATTAATTATTAATTAATTAAGTAATTAACATGTGACCCTTCAATGAGGCCATCGATGGAGTACGCGTCGATCGCTTGGCATACTCACAACGATAACCTAACCTGTATGCATGAAGTACTACAAAATAAGGCGGAAATCGACGTTGATCGCATCATGGCACTCGCGATATCATGTGTCTGTAATCGCCACCACAAAGTAAAATCAATACTTTGTGATACGCTAAAAAATAAAAGAAAAGAAGAAGCAGAAGAAGGCCTGAAGTATCATCACTTCCAGTGCGCAGAAAACTCGGTGCTTTATCGTTCTTTCACGCACTGTATCACAGCATTTTGCCCTTTAACAGGCGCATCGTAATTTCGAGCGCACTAATCACCGTCACAAAGTAAAATCAATCTTTGCGCGAACAAATAGGCTCCGAAAGTCTCTTCTTCTCCTATCAATTATAACCTGCGTCATTCCCTACCAGCGTGCAGTCGTGGACAAATGGAATGAGAGCGAGAAGTTGCAAAGTGAGACAGGTTTCGCGAGTGAAAACTCGACAATGCACAATTGTTGTATTCTGCCGGTACGAACACGTGCGCCAGACTTGATGGCTAATAACGAAGCTTCACGAGTGCGCCACGGGTGATCGAAAGAAACATGATAGGTATAACATTCAGCGGCAGCTGGGAGGCCAACTCTGTTTATAGATCAAAGAGCAAATTTGCTCTCTGATCTATATACAGAGTTGGAAACTTAATCCAAATTAATTTGGATTAAGATTAATGTGAGATGTAGCAATGAAAGGAGCAGGGACACGGTGCGACACGGAATGCGCGAGCGTATACCTTCGATTGCTCCATCTCTCATGGACGTTAAAATTTTAGAGCTGTGTAACACAGGAGCGCTATGACCTTGGTATGAATGTGTGTGCTACGTTCTATTCGCTGTGTCGGAGTTGCTTCGAGTGGATTCCTCACTTCCTCTCGTCACAAAGACACTGAAGCTCAGCCTTTACCAGCTTTGGAGGGTGATAATAGTATAGTTTGCGTTGTCCACGATAATCGGTTTAGCTTTTGCAGATTTCTTTCCCTGCAACTGCGCGACGTACATGCAAATAGAAATACTTCTTGTAGCACTGAAGCAAATGTAGTAATAATACATTATATAGGCACCGTGTAATGGAGTTCTCGAAGTGCGACAGCAGCGCAGAACCCACAAGCTAGTGAGCAGAAGCAGCAAAAAATTGGGGGACGCTTAAGCTTCGCCTTTAAGAGTTCAACGCGATACCGATTTCATGCCCCTAGTGCGTACTTCGACGACTTAGTGCATACTTCTTACTGCATGTTGTTACTCGAGAAGTTCAGATTGCCAATTACATTGCAGTAATGCGCAAAGTACAAAGTGGTCGCATAGCCGCAGCACGCCGAGCTTTGGTGTTTGCCTTCTCTGCCTCCGTCTTGCCTGGCCGCCCTCGTTGTCGTGCGCCACTTTACACTGATGCACCACTAAAACTCGCCGATGAGGATGACACCGCAGTGCGGTTGGCGCTTGTAGATGACACAGAATCCATCACAGGCGTGTCAAGAGCCCAGTGGCGTGAGAGAACGTCTGTGCGCGTGACATTTTTTTCGAAGTATCAGTGCACCCACTACGTGTGTGTAACAGAATGCGTGCATGCGCTAAGGTGTGTGCCTTATGTAATGGGTAGCATGCTTTAAACAAGGAGCAATTATGTGCGAGAAACTTTTTCGAACTGCGATGCACCCACTAAGTGGTCTTAAGGGAATACGCGCAGTAATGTGCGTGTCTTCTGTAAGGGGTGGCTGGCTTTAAACCACCAAGTCGTTATGATATTCACATGGTGTAACACCCGATGGCAATGTACGCTTGTACCACGCAATATTACTGCGATATAACATCTAGTACCGTGACACCTGTATACAGGACGCGTATGTTTGTGAAGCATGAAAGTTACTTTCAGTGCAGTTCCAAGCAGAGGCGTGGCTGTGAAAGTAGCCTTCGACTTTTGCAGTGCTGGGCAGCATCAAAGATACATGTATCTTAGATACTATCTGAGATACTCTTTGAGTATCTTGTATCTGTATCGCGATGCGTCTCGGAAGACGTGTATCAGTATCTGTATTTCCGATACATTGAAGAATGTATCGTGTATCTTAAGATACAAGATACTGCAGCACCACCGTACGAAACAAAAAACGTTGGTGAACTCCGCTTCTCATGCTGATGTTGCTGCCACCAAGCCAATAAAACTAAAGTCAGTAACATTATTTTATCTTTCCTCTGGGGTTTTCCAGCGAGGGCTGATGAGTTCTGAGCGTCCGTATGATGGAGCAGAGGCACGTGGTGGCGCTCGCATCGTATCGAAAGACAAGCGCGCGAACATCGACGTCGAGCCGACCTTTTGCTTTCTCGGTGTTCTTTTTTTCTTTTTAGTTGTGTCATTGCCACGACACTGGCTCTTAGCCACTATCCTGTGCCGCGTGCTCCAATGCGTGCGGCCTCTTTCGTTCAAATTCTGATGACGCTGTAGTGTTGTTATCGAAGTTTCTCTTGCGCTGTGTTTCATCACGAAGTCTGAAGAATACAAGATTGGGGTTGCTTTGCGTCTTGAGGCTTTCACACATCGACTATTTGAAGGACCTCGTGGATGTAAGTTTGACTTACATGCAATGAGATATCCAAATAAGATTCTAACAGCTCTAGCGCCACCGGTACCGATGCTGGATCTAACAGAACGAGCATTCACCTAACAGAAGCTATCTTGGCGTACGTCTTTTTTGATTTATTCAATGAGTTTTTTAAATCATATTTTTATTGTTAGCACAAGTTCTTTCTCAGCTGTCCGTCTTTTCCATCCCATACATTACCTATGTCTCTTGGATTGTTTTTTGGGGGTCCGCTTACTGCTATATGCCTTGAACGTACTGCGAAGGTAAGCTGTCTGATTTATTCTTGCTTTTAACTGTCCGTCATTTCAGCTACTGTTTACATACTTATAGTCCACTTGTATTTACTATTATGTAAAGGCGATACGTTGAGAGCAAATATGTCATAATCCGTTCGCGCCTGGGGTATACAGTAACGACAAAAATTCTGCTTACCACTTAGTAAAATAGCGAAATTGAGTTTGCATTATAATAACGTAAATTATTAGGAGCTATCTTAAAGATGTTAGCAAAGGAATTCGGGAAAGGTTGTTATATCAAATGCTCCGTTTTTCTCACGAGCATCCCAACGAGCCGTTTTACGCTATTTTCCATGGGCACTGAACTTTCTGTGGTCTTACCTTAAATGGTTAATTGTTATAGCTATTGGGGGTTACTCGCGACGGTGGGCTTGTGGTTATGGTGCTTGAATGCTGACCCGAAGGTCACGGCAGACGCATTTCGATGGATCATGGAGACAAAATGCTAGAGGCCCGTGTGCATAGGCTTTGGAACCCAAGGTGGTCGATATTTCCGGCGCCGCCCACTATGGCGTCTCTGATAACCATATCGCGGTTTTCGGGCGTAAAATGCAGCAATTATTATTAGCTCTTGGGGCTACCACCTGCACCGTGTTTCTATACTTATTCCTTATGTTTGATACGGAGCCGCTTTACGATTTTACTTAGATATTTTGGATTTCCTTTTTTTAGGCTTCCCTGAAGGCTTCTTACTCTTACTAGTCACCAGATATTCGGCGAGATAAGTGGCAATATAGTGTGAATAGCGGTGGTGTCCTGCGGCGCTTTGTGCAACTAGGCAGTACGTCTAAGACGTTTCTGGGCTGCACATATTCCCTCGTTGAAGAAAAATTGTTAAAAGATTGTGCATTACTGAGTACGTCGCTAACGAACGCTTTACACCAGCAGATAAGAGAATATAAAGGTCACTTCATTTTTATGTCATCTACGTAAACACGATGCGTCGCAGTGAATGTCGCTACCAGCGTTCTTTCTGATGCACTTCTGTCCGGTGATCCGGTACTGCGAAAACCGTAATACGTTTACGGCCTTCTCGAACTCCACAAGGGCATTTGGCATTTGCACCATCGTGCGGATGCTCTTGTGAAAGTTCTTGTGAAAGGATCAGCGAGGTGTATAGAGAGCTGTCATTTTAAGCAGCTAAAGAAACGCCAATAAGTTGCTGCGGAATGAAACTAATATACCTTGAGCAAGAAATACAAAACTTTTGAGATACTGACAGACATTTCAGTCAAACGAAACAAAACTGGCCGCAGTTAATAAATTCTCAAGCGAACATTTTTGTGCATAGTCGTTTAGTGTTACATTATATAGATATATAACAAATTCGCGAATGTATCGAAGTATCTTAAGATACATTTGCAATGTATCGTATCGGATACGATAACTGTTGTGGTATCTTGTATCTGTATCTCAAATACTTCTTGCCTGAGTATCTTGTATCGTATCGCGATACAATTTCAACGCATCTTTGCCTAGCCCTGGACTTTTAAGTCCATGCGTCGTGACAACATTTTCAGGCCTGTTAGTGAGGGTGGGTTGGGATTAGTACATCTTTATCTATGGCAAACAGTTTCACAATTCTTTTTTCGAGACAATTCCCATCCCGTAATTCGTTCATTCTTGCAGGTTACACTTGTTGATTGCTTGCCAGACATAGTTGTTTCATCAAACTTCTCCGAACGCCCGTGTTTGTGGGGATTCATACAGGAAGTTTACCTCGCAGTTCGGTTCCTTAGAGCTCGCTTTTCCATAGAATACCTGTACACAGTCTCGCGCAAGGTACTATATAAGAATTTACTAACTATGCTCTTCCCGCCTCCGTCGTACCGTTCATACTACTCCGATCTTTCAGGCCACGATGTGTTGAAACGTGTGCGCAAAATGTATATTCCTCCTAATTCAAGAACATTCTTCTATAAACTCTATTTTGAAACACTGCCGGTAAACACATGATTAAAAAGAAAAGGTATTTTTGTTTCTTCTGTTAACTGCCGTCTGTGTTATGTGCCGGAAACAATATAACATTGCTTTGTTAGCTGCAAAGACGCTATTCTGTTCTGGGATATCCTTCAGCGAGCACTGAAGAAAGGTTTTGTCATTAAAGGAACACTAAAGGCAAATAACAGTTTATGTCAAAGTGAAAGCCCAATGTATGACAACTTCTAAAACGGCAATATTATCAACAGCAGTGCCCTACTTATCGAGAAATTAAGCTAAATGTATCACATGATGAGCGCCACGAGTGGGACATTTTCGAAGTGATCCCGATGACGTATGGAAGTCAGCCTACAATAAATCACTAGTAATCAAACTAGCAGCAGTAAAAAAGAACATTCCGAGCATCAAACGACGTAATAAAATGCTGTTTGTTCGTTTCCGCTCGATTCATGGAAAACAAAACCTCCGTGGCGTTGCCATGGGGAACGGCGCGCGTGGTTCAAAGGTTCCGTTTTCGCCGAACTGCGCCTCGCAACCCATCATTTCTTCAAGTATGCAGTTCATTCGAATGGCGATTCACCTAAAGGACATTTATGACCACCTGGACGTTAGACCGGACTGCTACCCCCTCTTGGTGAGGTGCTCAGCCTCACCACCTTTCTGTATAACATGATGTGAAGAACTCTCACTGTTCTACTGCACGTTGTGTTAGCCATCGGGTGTGTCCTTAGTAACGCTTGAGCGCTTATTGTCGCTGTGTGATTGTACTTTTGTTTGCTTTATTTGTGCTCTTTATTGTGCATTCTAATACTCAGTGTAATAAATACCATGCAAGAAAAAAAAAAGGCGTGGCTGTATGGTAGAACACTTGCTTGCCCCGAAGACGGCCTGGGCTCAAATCTCACTCGGGCACAATATTTTATTATTTTATTTTATTTGCAGGTTTCTCGATTTTTCGGTCACGGGCAAGATGATAATTTTTCGCTCACAATCAACGACGCCGACACCGACGCCGGCACCGGAATTTCTGCGAAACGGGCTCTTTAACGCTATGGCGTTAAAATTGGGTCCAAGCACCGACTAGACGTGAACGCGTGGCCATCACTGCACGCGCCTCAGCTTCTTTAGTGGCACGAGTGCCGAGTGACACTCTTGTTTTGCTTACAGTCGCTTCCGATCGAGCATTTACTTGCGGTTTTCCGAGTATTCAGAAAAAGTCTTGTAAAAAATAAAACTGGCAGGAAATCGATGGTTCTGGTTCAAGTTCAGAGTTATATTGGATACATATGATGTCGGAACATAAGTTTACTTTAGATAAGGGCCAGTTGACTGCCAAGATAATTAATAAGAATTAATTGAAATTGTTCATTGAAAGAGCTAGCAGGCGGTTTTGCTGTGCGCAGCTGGGATCGTTGCGGCACCTGACGGAGCAGATCTCAACTATGTGCTCCTTTCGACATGGCCTCCGAGATCCGCTCTGGCAGCGCGACGAAACACGCAGTTATCACAAGGAATACATCAGGGAACGCGAACGCCGATGTGCGAGTGTCACTGCCAGACACGCAAGTCCCGGATTGAAGTCGCCTCTAACTTTTTCTTTCTTTCTTTTTTCTTTTTTAGTAAGGCGGGACGCGCTCATTAAGCGGACTAGAAGGAAGACGTGTGTGCGCGTCTGCGTGTTCTGTGAGCGTCTCATTTTCTCCGTATTCCTAGCGGCCGATCTAGGCAATACTGAGGCGGCAAATGGATGGATGGATGGATGGATGCTATGAGCGTCCCCTTTATAACGGGGCGGTGACATGTCTGCCACCAGGCTCGAAGGCGAAAAAAAGAAAGGAAAAAAAAAAATAAAATAACCTGACCAGCGCCCTCTGGTCAGGTTATTTATTTATTATTTATTTATTTTATTTATACAGTACTGCTAGCCTCTAACTGAGGCTGTAAGCAGGAGTGGGAGTAACAAGCACTAAACGAAGTGAACAAATCAAGATACAACAGTCGTGTCACAAGAACAAGAAAAGAAAGAGCGCTCCAGAAGATTAAGATACAAAACCGTATACGCAACTTTTCAAGCACTGGTAGGCGAAAACTGATTGCAAATAGATATGACAGTATTTCTTTTCACGTAAGGATGAAAAAAAAAGAAAGAAAGAAAAAAGAAAGAAAGCGGAGACGCGACAGCCATATCACGTCAACTAAAAGGGGTTAAACAAAAGGGGTTATAATGCGGTCTAAATAAAAATAAGTGTAAGGCATATAGACAGCGTTCGAAACTATAATGGTCGTGAATGATCGTGAAAGCGATTACAACTGAAGAATTTGTACAAAAGAATCAGTGGTCGGACATTCCACAACGCCGGCTGGAAGGCGGTTCCACTCTCGAATTGTCCTCGGAAAAAAAGAATTTGCAAATGTTTCTGTGCGGCAAGAATATTCTTTTATTTTTTTATTATGGTGGGACCGGGTGGCTCGCTTGGACACTGGTTCTATGTACGTGTGTTTAGGTATACCAAGTTTATCATGGAATAGCAGGTGCATAAATTTTAATCGGTCACGTTGGCGCCTCTTTTGTAGACATTCTAGACCTGCTTTCTTTACCAAGGCACTCGCAGAAGTGCGCCAACTATAAGAACGATATACAAACCTAGCCGCTTTCTTTTGGACAGATTCTATCTTGTTTATGTTGCCTTGAGTGTATGGGTCCCAAACTATCGATGCATATTCTAACACAGGGCGGACCAAAGTTTTATATGCGATTAATTTAACCTCATGTGTGCATTGCCGCAAATTTCTTTTTAAATAACCAAGTTTCCGCATTGCCCTCCTCACAACTTCCGATATATGTTCATTCCATCTCAGATCCGACATTATTGTAACCCCGAGGTATTTATATCTGTTTACAACAGCGAGAGTGTTGCCGCCTATGCTATATGAAAAACTTAATGGTAGTCGTTTTCGTGTCACGGTCATCGCAACTGATTTTTTTACGTTTATTTTCATTTGCCAATCCGTGCACCACACTGCAACTTGTGCTAAAGCGCTGTTCAGTAGAGCCTGGTCACTAGGACTCTGAATGTGGTGATAGATTATGCAGTCATCAGCGTAGAGCTTAATTTTAACGGGTACGTTCTTAACTATATCATTAATAAATATTAAAAAGAACAAGGGCCCCAGCACGGACCCTTGTGGAATGCCCGACTTAACAGGTACTTGTTCTGAGCACACATCATCAATTCTGACACACTGGGTTCGACCACAAAGATAAGCTTCGATCCATGCAAGGAGCGAATCATTATTTAACAAAGGTTTTAGCTTTGAAAGGAGTTTAGGGTGTGAGACGCGATCAAACGCTTTTTCAAAGTCGAGAAAGATAACATCGATTTGGCTTTGTTCATCAATAACTGCTGAGAAATCGTGAATTAGCTCCACGAGTGCAGTCACGGTTGAAAATCCTTTTCTGAATCCATGTTGCCTGTTATCAATGATATTGTTATGTTCGAAAAACCTAGAAAGATGTTTGAAAATAATATGTTCAATGTTGTTGCCGATAGCAGTGTTCGTTTGTTTTTGTCTTTCTTACTGTTGATCTTGTTGCTGTTGTTTTCTTTTCTCATTCACCTCACAGAGCAAGAACGATGCGCGTAGAGAGCGAAATGACCACCACGTTAAGGAAGACAACGGGCGCTGACACATCCGCTACGGCGCTGCTCATGCGCGCCCTCATCCGTACGCGAAGGACCCTTTTGTGGAACGCGTCACGAAACGTCCACGTGCCTTGTAAGTCACGCATACGGGTACGCGCAAGCTCCCTCAAGTCTGCCCCTAACCTTCGCCTTCTCGCTGTTTCTCTCACTGACGCGTACGTACAGTCGGGACGTTCCAATGACAGTTATTGGCCGCTGCCCGCGAACATTGTGGAACGCAGGCGCCCTTTTATGACCAGGTATACAACGAAGCGCCGTGTAACAGGTGCCAGTTCTATTTCGGCGCGCTGTCAAAGCGAATTAGCGAGGTTGGAGGAAGACGTGCGCTCAACAAAATTCTCGACGTCATTCCATCACGGGCCGATTGGTTACACTCTAAAACAAGAGTACTTTGACTCTCTTTAATGAGACATGCGAATTCACTTCGTAGATAATGTAGATTGTATGAGCGGACAACAGCAGGAATAGAAGGGAAGAACTTGACAGTTCTTCCTAACGACACCTAAAGTTATTGGCACCGGTTGACCCCTTCAAACTTCGGACATTTTAGTGCAAGACTTGTTTTTAGGTATGCTTGGAGCTAATTACGGAATATCAGTCGATGTAGAGGAATTGTTTTATTCTATCCCGTACGATGAACTGTTTTTAGCTGTTCGGGAAACCATTGAATCTCGCGGTAGTGACCTTTCAAAATAATGCGTTAATTAATCTGGAAAATTTCTTGGAAATTCTACATTGCCACTTGTGCGCGACCATGGTGAAATGTGAAAGTCTGACCTTTGTCCAAAAGAAAGGCATATGCATTGGTCCCTGTGTGGGTCCAGTGCTCTGTGAAATATTTTTAGCAAAATTTGACAGGCAACTTCAAGCCGAGCTTGTGGCACAACCTGTAGTCAAAGTCTACAGATATGTTGACGACTTTCTAGTAATTTTGAACGTAACGGATAACTTGTCACCCACATCTGTTGCCAACGACGTTTTAGATTGTTTTAAACAATGCGCAGGTTCATTATCATTCACTCATGAACAACCAGCCAATGATGATTTGCAGTTTTTAGATGTTACCTTGGTTTTTAATCGAGTTGACCATGTTTGCTGGGAATTTTCGCCACGGTCTAAGAAAGGTCTGTTACCATATGATTCATCACACAGTAAGCTCGTAAGAAGAGCAATTGCTATTTCCTGCCTTAGTTCATCGTTGAAGAAATCGTGTGTGCATAACATAGAGCATAGTTTCCGCAAGCGACTCGTCTGCTCAGCTCGGGTTACCCTGACAGTCTGCTAGTTGCGGTGGGTGGCACGTTGTTACAAAAGTTAAAGCGGACAAGTGCTGCCAATACCCAGGAAAGAAGGAAAATAAAAAAAAATTGTTGTCATGCCGTATGTGCATTCTGTGTCGCACAATTTGAAGAATGGTCGCAAGCACGGGGTTGACGTCGGGCTCACAGCCCCCAGCAAACTGGCCAAGCTGTGCTCCATGGTTAAAAATCATGGGAAGGGAAAGATGAACAAGGAAGGTTGCACAAAAAAACATGCCATGCAATTTGTCCCCGGTACCGGGGAAGTCGTGTACAGAATTCCGTTGAGCTGCGGAATAGTCTACATCGGCCAGACCGGCCGATGTCTAAATGACAGACTCAGAGAACATGCATCGTCATTGAAGGTTCTCGCAGGTGGCACGCACTGGTCTCTTCACTGCAAAGATTTCGGGTGCAATCCGCTGTTCGCAAGCACTAACGTCCTTTGTAAATCAAAACACAGACTGGCCAGGGGGATCACGGAAGCTGGACAGATTAAAGCAAACTCAACCACCGTGCATCAGTGTCGCCTCGGTAGCGTTGAATGATAGGGAAATGGGCTATCGAAATAGTTAGAGCGCGGAACATATCAGTTCGAATAAGTAACCTTCCTGTTGGCCTTGTCTTTCTAGTGATAAGGTGGTTGCACATGCGCGATTCTGTGCTCTCGTGTGAGAAAAATTTCCAATAAGCTGCAGTTGTAAGTTGAGCGTCTGTCCTGTCAAGTTCTTCCCTTCTATTCCTGCTGTTTTCCGCTCATACAATCTACAATTTGTTGCACCAACTGGCCCAGCCGCCTTATTCACTTCGGAGATCTTTATACTCTCGACAGAGAGTTGTGTGACCCAGAAGAGCGTTAACGTGCCTCTTTAAAGGGAGCCAGCATGCGTTGCAAGTGAGGACTCACCGAAAAGAGTAACACATACTCTCTTTTTTCTTGGAATGTACTGAACGAATCTGTCTACGTGCTACTCGAGTTTGCGAAGTTGTCTGCGAAGTTAACTGCCCACGTCATCTTCTTTACTTGCGCCTAACTCGATCCCTTCGCATGCGAAATTCTACTGTTTGAGTCCCAAATGCTTTTAGAGCGATAGCTCGAGTACTCCTCCAGATCAGGGTTGTCAGGTCGAAACGTAAAACAATAGCCAAGAAAATGGAAAAACTAGCCAAAAAGTAGCCAACTTGAGCCGAAGGGCACAAAAGTAGCCAAAAGTAGCCACGCGCGTGCCAGAACAACCGCGACATTGTTATTTTAATGACGAAGTGCCAGAGCCGTTTGGTGTAAATGTAAATAAGTTCAGCGAGAAACCTTCAAAATCCTAACTGCTAAGATTAAAGCATAAATGGTTGACTTTAGCAATCATTTCATTCGGGATGACGAAGTTTCTTGCACTGTTGTACAAATGACACTCTCTTCGCGCGTAACGCGTGATTTTTCTTATAAGAATTAGAAGTACCAACCTTGCGGGGAAAATCAAAATTAGTACTGCATGAGTGTGCTCAATCTCACAGTTGCTGTGATTGAAGCATAGATTGTAGCCACTTTAGCAATCGTTTTCAGCCTGATGGCCAAGTCCGGGCAGTTAATATTCCATAATTACAGTTCGTACCTAATTCTGAGAAATAACACAGACAATTCGTCGGATATCCCATTTCTAATGTTGATCAGTGCAGAGCGTCCTGGATGCGCAGCGTTTGCGGTTGTCCTGGTATCTTCCAATTAGTATAAGCTCATGTTCAGCAGTAGGTGGTCTGCAAAACGAGAACCCACGCAACAATTTCCCCCGAGTCCCAGCCACGTATCCAAAAGTCTTTTCTTTTGTGTAATGAAGCGCCCAATTTAATTATGGCAGCTGTAAACACTCCTTGATCACCACGTTTTGACGCCGCATACTTGAACACCAGCGGCTGCGACGTCAAAAGATATTGAAAATTTGGCTCAAATTGAGGGAAAAAGAAACCAGCCATAAAGTAGCCAAGTAGCCACGACGTTTTTTCTGCGGCCACC
Organism: Rhipicephalus sanguineus; assembly: GCF_013339695.2. NCBI lineage: Eukaryota > Metazoa > Arthropoda > Arachnida > Ixodida > Ixodidae > Rhipicephalus > Rhipicephalus sanguineus. The sequence continues at coordinate 335,074,729 of NC_051176.1, forward strand.
GGCCTAAAAAAGTAGCCAGATTGGCGCAAAGTAGCCAAACCTGGCAACCCTACTCGAGGTACAAACCAAGAAACAACTGATCCTGTGAATCTGACCTTCAAGCTCAGCCAAGGTCACGCCAGCGTCTTTGAGCTGCGTCAGCGCCGCACAATATTGTTTACACACTGCCCGTGAGATGGCGCAAAGTTCTCGCCGACGTTTCTCCAGCGTGTCGCGCGTTGATAACAAGCTTCGTCCCACGTGCATTGCGTAGCATCGTCGCGACGCTGGCCAAAGAGCTTAAGCGAAGCACTACAGCCGCGCTGAAGAAAAAGAGCGCTTACATGCGTGTCCGCAAGCGGGAACAACATTCACGTGAGGCATGTTGCAGCTCAATGCCGGACGCTTGTCAACAGGATGAGGACCCCGTAGTTCGGGGGCACAAAGTGGAAGCACATCGCCGCTAAAGCTGCTAGTCTTACTTCGCATATTATTTCAGCGTGTTGCTATCGCATTAATTGTTTCGCCAATACGGCGAAATTGGGGATTTTTGTTGGGGGTTTTCGGACAACGCCGCATCATACTTATTCTTATGTGCATGTAAATGCTACTGATTGAGCGCAGCGTTGTGTGTTCCGTCGCTGCTATGACCTCTCTCTTCAATAAAACATCGTAAGACTAAATAAGAAGATTGCCGGCCTTGCATACCGCAGGGGTGTCGATGTGCAACCAAGATGTCGGAACTCGACCGCCGCCCTGCTCCCCGATTCAACCCGCAGCATATTCTCTTTTTTTACGACCGACCGCTTTCAGAGCTGCCCATTTTGGAGTGCCGACCTCATCAGTCATCACAGTATAAGGCTACACGAAGGCGCTGTTACGCATGTCAAGGACGACTCAATCGCACAGGTGTCTTTTCTTTTTTGTTACCGACTGTCATCAACTCTTGTCGACGGCAGTGCGCGTGCGTGTATCTCTCTATTTTCTCCTTTTTGTCTCCGCCCCAAAAATTCATCCAGTTTACTTTTCTTTGGTCCTCCTTTCTGAACTGTTTCTCTTCGTCAGGAGTCGTGTGGTTCCGTGAAACCTGGAGATTGAAAAGCAAGTCAAAAGCACATCCTCAAGTCGGCTGTCCTTGGCCGCCATGCCAACGCCGTCGATGTTGATCCGTAACCTTCATTCAAGCAAGATCAGGCAGGGTATTCTAAGAGCTTGTGGTTGCCGTATATTTTTACTCTTATAATGACGCCGCTAAGTCGCTACGCAACGTTCCTGGGATGATTCGCTCAAGTAACGCTTCCTTCTCATCCTCGAAGTGTTCAGCCAACCGATGAGTAAAAAGAAGGAAGGTAATTTCAGTGAGAATGCGTGCACGATGAAGTGAGTTGCGCTGATCTTCGCCATTAGCGTTCCATTGTTGGAGACGACGACTCCGGGTCACCACAGTCTAAACCCGTCCCTCCCCTTTCCGCGTGCCTCATCTTCCTCGTGGTACACCACCGGCACAACGCGAGCCGGTGACGTTGAATGAAACAAAAGATGATGGGGCCGCGCAGAGGTCGCGCCGTGAACGCCAGAAAAAGAAAGCGCGAAAGAAGCGAGGCAGAAGGAACGAGCAAGACGGCGACGTGGCAAATTACCGCTGTTTCGCGTCGCGCTGCTACCGTCGACGCAGGAACCGAGCCCCCACAACGCGGCGTTTTCGCACGCGTTGTTCCCCCGCCGACCGCGCACGCGCGCTTGAGAGGAACACGAGGAAGAAACGAAAGACAAGAAAGCTCGGCGGCACCCAACTGTTTCCTAATGGCGGAAAAAGAAGACGCGCCCGTTCTTCTCGGGTTATTTCAAGAGGCGACCTGCGGGGTTGGCTTTTGGACCGGGGCGGGAGAGCGGGGCCTCTAAGGTAGGGCCACGCCACGGAAGGCCCGGCAGCCTAGGGGACGCCGCCCAGGGACACGCAAGCGGCCGACCCCCCGACGAGGACGGGACATTGAAACAAAGCGCCGCCGAGGCAGCAGCGTGCACGCTCGCCGGCCCGGGCGGCGAGAATCAAAGATAATGAAGCGCCGCTGCTGTGCCGACGACCAACGCGAGAGAGGCGCGCGATGCAAAGAGAAGGCCTAGTAAACAGCAGTGCCGAACAAATGTACACAGGAAGGGAAGAGCTCACGTCAAAAACAAAAGAAGAAAAAGAGACGCGGCGCAGTTTTCTGACGAGTGACGGACGCCCAGTAATTATTCCATCCATGCAGCAGCGCGGCGGCGGCGGCTGGCGAACAGAGCTGGGAGAGAGATAGGAGCCGCCGCGGTGTTTTCTTTTCTTTATGAGAGTGCATGTGCAGCCGGGGCTGCGGCGGCAGTTGAGGACACCGACTGGCCGACCGGCCAGCCGGCGGCTTGATTAACTCCGCTTAAAGCAACAGGGCAAAGAGAAAGAAAAACGGGCAACAAAGTAGAAAAACAGCGGGAGCACGCTGAGAGGAAAAGGAGGGGTGTGGGCACGGCGATGTGAGGGCGCGAGAGATTGAAGTGGCGGCGGTTCTGACGGCCGTGACATTCCGTCAGCCTGCGCGCACCGTCGGTGCCCCGGTCTAATGATAGGTCCGGGCGCAAGCGTCCGTCCGTCAGGAAGGGGGCTCGCTCGACTTGGCGGTGGTGCCCGGCGGCCCCTCCCCTCTGTCTGCAATCCGCTGCGCCACCATTTTGCTTGTTTCCTCTTTCTTTTGATCGCTTCTGCGCGGCGTGGATGCAGCCCGGCCGAGCAAGTCAACCGACGGGACGACGATGCACACGCGTTTTTACACGTGTATTCTTTTTATCCCCCACTTTTCTCCTCTCTCTTTGCTTGAAGAGGATTTCTCGTACTGTTCGTCGTTTTTTTTTTTCTGTTTTCTTTTGTTTTTCGCGAACCTTTACAGCCGCCCGTTCTCTCTCTTTGGGCCCATTTCCCTCCCTGCGTAGGCCACTACAGGCACTGCGAGCGGCACTTTTATGACGCGCACTTGATGACCACGATGATGCCGCGGTTGCTGCGCTGCTGATGCTTTTATCTTCGCCGGGCACGTGTCCGTGCGACCAAAAGCTCCGCAGAGAGAGGCCCGGTCAATGGGAGAACGGCGCATGCGTAAAGTGGCGAAGGCAACAACTAAACAGCATCGCATCTGCAGACGCCCGTTTCGTGCCTCCTTTTTTTTCTTCGATATCGGTTAAACGGTGTAAGTACGAAACAACTTAAATCTTCGCCTCCCTTACACTCCTCCCGACATTCTCGTCTTTTTAGTCTTTCACAGCGCCCGTCCCCTGTGGCCTCTTGATGGTGCGTCTCCCGTGATGAGCAATTATAGGGTTCCGCTCTCACTCTAGCGAATGCACTACGTGCGAGTGAGACCGCGTAGATTATAGGGAGGGGCTCGCATATACGGCTACGGCGCGCGGGAGGAAGTGCTTAGGTAGATTTCGGGTCTCGTCGCAAGCAGTCTGCCTCGCTCAAAGAGGAGTGCAGAGAGCCTGCTTCATCTTTATGCAAATGAGCGTGTTCCTTTTCTTTTTTTATACCCTCCGTGCAAGGACTTCGCGGTGGGCGGGAACCTATAAGCTGGTTCGTTTACGCTCTGCCTTTGGGGGCTTTGCCTGATCGTCCCATGCGCCCACGGCAGCTTTTCGCGCTAACAGAAAGGCTTTTAAGGCGAAAGCCTTACATGCCTCCTCAAACGCGAAAGTTGACCGTCGGCGTCCCGCGGCGTCAGAGTTAACACGAGTGATGCAAAAAATCGTCATCACGTGATGACGCCACCATATGACGTTATCACGACGTCGCAGATCGCCAAAATTTGTGACGTCATCATGATGTCACAATTCGTGACGTCACATGATGACGTCATCGCATGACATCGTCGCTTGGTGAAAGGTGGGCCGATCACGGAGGCAGGGCAAAACTAGGTGAGCTGCAGAAAGCTTGCAATGACTCCGATCCTCGAGGCAGTGCAAAACCACGTTAGGTGCGTTAGGTGCACTTTCGGATGGGAGTGGGGGAGGATCAATACAATCAAATGAAAAGAAAAAGAAGATGGCTTTCGTCTTCGAGTCATCTTAGGCGAATGCATAAGGGGCCCTGTGAGTTTGTTGCTGGAAGGGAAGAACGTTGTAAGGAAACCGGGCTACACATTTGACGCACGGTCCTGTTAGCAATATGTTGTCTGAGAAATGGAATGATAGGACCCAGAAATGAAGTTTCGTATGCCTCACAAGCTGAAGCGAAAGATGACATGCATGATTCACCGCATTCGTCTTGGTGTGGCATTCACAAGACGCTATGCCCACTTGATCGGCTGCAGTGACACAGGTCCCGATTGTGGTCATTGTCAGTTACCAGAGACACTTGAACATATATTTTGCGCCTGTCCAGCGTACGCACGAGAACGACAGAAACTGATCTCATCGATTGGGCAATATCATAGTAGGCCATTAACCGATGAGGTTGTGTTAGGTCCTTGGCCTGACGTCAGCAGCACAAGTGTGGTTATAAAAGCAGTCGTAGCCTTCTTACAAGCCACTGGACTGGATGCACGTCTGTAGGTTTGCCCCAGCGTCACGAACTATAATCTCATCTCCCTACCTTATCATCGTCATTCATCACTATTTCGCTCCCCTGTCCTCCATCCCCAGTGTAGAGTAGCAGGCCAGAGCAAACTATAGCTGGGTGTGTCCAGATAAGATCGAACACGAGGTCCCGGTCACCATTCCCGATTTTGATTAAATTTGCTGTAGGTCTAGGCATTACACCCAGAACAATGGTTTCGCAGTTAGTTTCGCGAAAAAAAATTTTGTTCGCCTGGAAAAAAATATACAAATTTTGGCCTCAAAAAACACTTTTCCGCCAATTTCGCGATTTCTGAATTTTGAGCGCACCTAGCGAAAAAACGGTGCATTTCATCGTCACAATATTTATTCCCCTTACAGAACAAGTGAAATACAATCTTATGAGTCTATTATTTTCCTTGCTTGTCGAAACACTTTTGAAGAAAAAAAATCACAAACTTGGCAAATCGCACAAAATACCTGTATTTCAGCAATTTATTACTGCAAGCAAGTTAAAGTGAGGATAATAAAAATCGGTATATATGAACTTTGATACCTTCGCTCTCTTTTAAAATAATTTGCGTGGTTTTATCGCGCTCCGTTTTCCTCGATAATTGGGCTGAAACGTAAGTTATTTACCAAAAACGCCGAAGTTTGAAAATAATTTTCTCAAAAAGGCCATTTTTATTTTTTTCTAAAATCCCTCTGATTGAAGTCAAGGACGTCGTCTACCATTCTGCAGAAAAAAACGTTGCATTATTTTGGTCGCTAACAAGTTATAGTGCGTTAAATGTGACCATGCCAGCCTAGCGGCCACGTCGTTCGTTATGTGATGAAACTCAGATATAAGTTGTTAAAAATACTTGTACGTGACATAATCACAAATCATCAGCTCCACACCAACAAATGCGCAGCCAGGTGTCATGGTCCAGCAAGCTTTGTCTTGCGATCAGCCACTTGACAAACCCGCAGCAGCGGCCGCTCGATGCTGCGGGCACTCACATTACATGAGTGCCGCTTCGACTGCGGATGAGCGCCGCTTGCGCGCCAAAGTACGCTCAGAGGACAAACGAGAGAAGAAATGCATCACTGTGAAAGTTAAAGGCTGTTAAGCGCCAACAAATGTCATAATATGCAACGCAAACTCTGCCGGCAATTTCCTATTGAGCGCCTCCAGTAGTGCGCTCATGCGTTGCTTTCTCTCTTTGATGGCCTGAAGATAATTAGGTTCATTCTATGAGCAACATATGACAAAAAATAAGCCATTGACATTTAAAAAAAAATCTGTCATTCGTGTTTCCGATGGTCGAACAACTCAAACTGGAGTTGTTCTTCACCTCGTGCCAAAACACTTGTGTCAGCTGGCTGTGAAAAGAAGTGTGTCCAAGTCCTTTGCTTCATTAAAGAACCGCTTTTGACAATACTGTATTGTTGTGCGTCCACAGATAGAATATTCAACGTAGTCGAGCGTTTATCACGATATTTTGCGGCTTCGGGGATACAGTAGGGAAAAATACATGCGTGCTGTATTGAAGGTGCTCACTGGAAATTGTCGGCAGAGTTTTCGTTGCATATTAGGACATTTTCTGGCACTTAACAGCCTTTAACTTTCACAGTGATGCATTTCTTCTCTCGCTTGTCCTCTGAGCGTACTTTGGCGCGCAAGCGGCGCTCATCCGCAGTCGAAGCGGCACTCATGTAATGTGAGTGCCCGCAGCATCGAGCGGCCGCTGCTGCGGGTTTGTCAAGTGGCTGATCGCAAGACAAAGCTTGCTGGACCATGACACCTGGCTGCGCATTTGTTGGTGTGGAGCTGATGAATTTGTGATTATGTCACGTATAAATATTTTAACAACTTATATCCGAAGTTTCAGCACATAACGAACGACGCGGCCGCTAGGCTGGCAATGGTCACTTTTGACGCACTATAACTTGTTAGCGACCAAATAATGCAACGTATTTTTTCTGCAGAATGGTAGACGACGTCCTTGACTTCAATCAGAGGGATTTAAAAAAAAAATTAAAAATGGCCTTTCTGAGAAAATCATTTTCAAACTTCGGCGTTTTCGGTAAATCACTTACGTTTCAGCCTAATTATCGAGTAAAACGTAGCGTGAATAAACCACGCAAATATTTTACAAAAGAGCGGAGGTATCAAACTTCATATATACCGATTTTTATTATCCTCACCTTTAACTTCCTTGCAGTAATAAATTCCTGAAATACAGGTCTTTTGGCGATTTGCCAAGTTTGGGATTTTTTTCTTCAAAAATGGCTTCGAAAAGCAAGGGAAATTATAGAATCATAAGATTGTATTTCACTCTGTTCTTTAAGGGAAATTAATATTGTGACGAAGAAGGCATCGTTTGTTCGCTATGGTGCGCTCAAAAATTCAGAAATCGCGAAATTGGCGGAAAGTGTTTTTCGAGGCCAAAAGTGTATATTTTTTTCAGGCGGACAACATTTGTTTTCGCAAAACTAACTGCGACCCATTGTTCTGGGTATAATGCCTAAACCTACAGCAAATTTCATC